>NC_060248.1:13854018-14157371 GCF_921293095.1 Ischnura elegans | reverse complement strand
ATTATTATGTAAATTTATTATTGTAAATGTGTAAGCAATATTCTGTGTTGGAAGTTCTTTCGTGTGTAGTGCCAATTTTGTTATGATTAGAAAACGATCGAAAAAAATAATGGTTATTTTCCACGTCTGAATGCAAGATAAGGAACTTTCCCTCCGTACATGACTTAGCCTTGCACTTTCGCCTTCTTGCACTCGTGCCACAATCGCACGTATTCACTATTTCAACCTCCTAATTTCCCTTTTTCCTTCTGTCAGTATACTCATGTATCAGTGATTATTTCGTCTCTAAATATAGATATTTAACCCCATAATTATTTCGCTTACGATCCCATCTATACTAGGCGAGAACATAGAATGAATAAAACATATTTGGTTTTCTTTTCAATAGTTTTTCTATTCGAGGTCGACCGATTTCGTCGCTTAGGCGATATCATTTGCATTATATCTTTATAATTCTCTGCGAGCCACCTCTTGGGTGTTTGGCAGGGGGTGACCAATCACCAGCATGAACCATGCAATTGGACACCCACATGCACACTACATGGTCATAAAAATTTGCGTGCACATTCATGCAAAGTCAAAACATGCTAACGGTTTGTAATTTCTATTGTAAACCCATGCAAAGTTGGAACAATGGGAAAATATAAATATGCAATCAGTATTCATAACGAGTGACGCAATTAATTTTAACTATCAAGGCACCCTACACATCGCATGCTGGCTTAGAATTAAAAGAAAACATAGAATCAAAAATGGGAACCGGTCGACGTATATTAAAAATGGTGGATCAAAGTTCCAATTCTTTTTTTCCATTCATAAAAATGGATTGCCACAAAGTTAAGCCCCGAAGTTTCTAATATCATGGAGATACTAGAGACTACAGGGGTTAACTTTGTGGTAATCCATTTATATGAATTAAAAAAAATTTCCATGGAGATATAAGAAACTTCAGGGCTTGCCGTATGTTCTCAAACTGCTTTCCAGACTTCTTACAAGATGAAGGGAAATAAGAAGCTATTGGTGGATGGAACTCATTGTTGAGAGAGGAATTTTTGAGAAGGGCGTTGGTCGGTCGTCTTGGAGATAGGCGGGAGTCGGGAGTTTATCGCCGGACGCAAGAAAGGTCATGCGAGGAGGGTGGGGGGGGGGGGGGGAAGCATTAACCCTTGGAGTGGATTGCCTTCACTCGAGATAACCCGTTTCCGAGTCCGAAAACAGTCTTTTGCAAGTTTCACTGGTGAGAGAGAGGGAGAGAGAGAGGAACTGCTTCCGAGAATCGTATAGTGTTTGGAATGTTCGCTTTGCGTTTGAGGAGTCGGTCGGCCGTCGCGGGAGTGTTATAAAGAGCGCAAATCGACGAAACTGGTTCCGCAAAATTTTTATCGCTCTCCACACCCCTCCTCCGCAATAATGCGTGCGACACGCCCCGAAATACTTCTATACTGGCGCCCATATCCGGGTTATTATCCTCCAATAGGGTGGGTGGAGCGGGGGGGGGGGGGGGGAGGGGGGTTGAAGGAGTGGGAGGAGAAGTGGCCATGCCCTTCCTTGGACAACCAGCATTACATGCATTGAAGTGAAGGCGGTTTCACACTTTCAAATTCACGTCCTCGCATTTATGGAGGCGAATAAATAAGTATTTTTTTTCGATAAACTAAAATACCCGTTATTTTCTGAACTCACCTCCTACGTGCCCTTATTTTGCAATTTTTTGTGCCTTTTATTCGTCATTTGTTTTTTTTTTGCTCTTCATTTTGTCACATATTTTAGACTTTAATTTATTATCCGTGCTCCCATTTTTATCACTTCATAATACGGTTTTCTGTGGCGATGTGTCACTACATTTATATTGTAGGGATAGAGAACGGTTGGTATGAATTATCTTACTAAAAGCTGAACCTAATGGACGGACAACGGTGGTAAACTTATCCATCCAGTGATTGACAATGAATATTCACTATCACTATAAGGGCGGCTTTACCCTTTCAAATTCACGTCAAATTCCGTTCGAGACTCGCTGAATTTGCTTTATCGAATGGATATGACTTTATGTACATCATCATGACTACGGACATTTTGTCTTGAATGCTCTTGAATCCATTCGATCCAACAAATTCGTCTTGTCTTGAATGGTTCTGATTTCTCTCTAGTCTCGAATGGTGTTGAAGGGCTTCAACCAATCGTTGAAGGCTTTTTTAGTATTTTCAGCGATACCTTGGAGATGGAATGTGTATTTACATCATGTTCGCTTGGGAGAAAAACGCCTGAGGAAGCCCTCATAAAATTTTACAAGAAGCAAAGGTGTCTATATCATGTGAACTCACTATAGTCTAGGCTACCACATGGAGCAGAAGAGAAGTTTGGCGTTGCAAGATATTGCACGAAATGTATTGTCTTTAATTAAAATTATGTTTATAATTTTTTCGGACGAGCATTGCGTTATTGCTTTGTCGACCGTTTTAACTAACGTCATTCAAGTCAATTCAAGCTTTCTACATCAAAGAGGAAGACGTTCAAATCGATTGAAAATATGTTGAACATACGCTATTGAAAGACCGTCTTGATGGGCTTTGAATCTTATTTTAGCGTTCAAGACGACATGCTC
The DNA here is from genome assembly GCF_921293095.1 of Ischnura elegans. Taxonomy (NCBI): domain Eukaryota; kingdom Metazoa; phylum Arthropoda; class Insecta; order Odonata; family Coenagrionidae; genus Ischnura; species Ischnura elegans. The sequence continues at coordinate 14,154,766 of NC_060248.1, read as the reverse complement.
CGCGTACATTGTTTAAGAAATCTGAAGTAGTAAGAAAGATGCTCAAGGAAAACAACATGCTTTATCGACGTGCCTATCATAAAAAAATTGAAAAGAATTTATTTATTTGAACCATTAGCGAAGATTTTAAAATATTCCTTTTCGACCTCTTGGTTCTGAGTTCGACCACGACGGTATTAACACCCAACGCGTACCGCAATACTTCTCTGAAATAACTAAATCCTTCTGTCAAATAACTCATCTGACACCACGACTCTATGGTATTATGAAGGAAAACAACCCCACCCTAAAACATAACCGACCTGCAAAACTGCTCAACAGTTTCCAAATAAAGCCATTGCCAGATTATGCTTCACTCTCTCAGTGATTCAACTCGAAGGTTGGTTTGGTTTGATGAGGGTAGAGCTCAACACTAACTAGGTCACTGGCGCGTGAACTTCACAAATTCAGAGTAGGGTGGCCAGTCCCTTTGCCTGGGTCACCTCTCCATCGAAGGATTTTGGTTTTGAACTGAAGGCTTCATTCAGGATTTGAACTCGGGACCCCACGTTCAGCTGCCAAGCTAGACTACCATTGCTGCTAATCATGCATTGAACCAATATAATAAGAATATTCTTTCGTGACGTGCCTATTACATATTTAGGCAAATGCAGGCGGAAGTACTCCTCTGCCGAATCGGACACGGCTCATTGTTTTCCCCACCCGGTTCAGTTTTTCTTCAGCCATAAGAGGGAGATTCGTAACATTTTTGCATAAATTACCCCGCACTCAACAATTTTACAGAATTGAAACTATACTTAGGCATCATTCACTCTGTGATTCAACCCGAAGTTTTTAGCGATGGGCAAGGGTAGAGCTCACCCCAGACTTAGCCATAGGCGTGTTAATATCACACATTCACGTCAGGGGGAGACAATTCCTTTCACTGTGTCACTTAGCAATTGGAAGATTTCGAACTCGGGGCTGTTAGAAGGCTTCGCCGGGAATGACAAATGCAGAAGAGGGATGGAGATCAAATGGATAGATTATGTGAGAAATTTCTTGAAAGAGTAGGGGAGAAGAAAAGTCTATTGGAAACCTTGTGTGGTAGATCGGACAATGCAGTCGTCCACATGATAAGACGCGATGGCTTTATGAAAACTTTGAAGGACAGTTGGAGGGGATTACGTAGTTTTGATCGGTAGTGTTCGCTTGACATCCCGTGGGCCCGGGTTCAAATCCCGAGGGCTGTGGAAGAGATTTTTTCAGAGTGTTCGGTAAACTTCCTTTTCGTATTTGCCGCCGAAAAGGTGCATTTTGCTTTTCTTTTGTTTTTTGTTTTGTGTTCGCCGTAAGAGAGCAAAAGGTTCTCAATTTTTGAATTGAGGTCCATTGTTGGCAAGTAGTAAATACGGAACGCGTGTGCTTCGGACATCCAGGGGAACTTGCTTCAGACACCACGTCCCAGCTCGCCATTGCATCAACGCCTCCGAATTTTCGTAAGTACCATTCGGCGGCAATACAATCTAATACAGTCCAATTCTCACCTTTTTGAATATTAAACACAGAGGTTGTCTGATCGATATCTAAACAATTTGAGGAGGACATTTCAAATTTAGAACTCCGTCCGTCGGATGGGACGTTAAGGTGCGGTCCACTTGGCGCCTTTCGTTCAGATCAGACCAATGGCGACGTGAGGTTCCTCCCCAGCCTTCCTTCCGAAACCTTCTCTATGGCACGAGTGGCTTTAACTGTCGTTTGCTTTTCCAGATACCATGACATAAGGAGAGGTGATGGAAATGATCGTAGACGGACAACTGGAAGGAAGAAGGGCAAGTAACGACCCCGAATGGGTCTATCGAATGGGAGAGCAAAACAATCTCAGGATTGTTGGCAAATGATGATGATGAAGGTGAGGTGGAAGAGACGATCTGTTAAGGAAGGCCTCGTGTGAGGCAGTGGCGCCGACTCCATGGGGCCTGAGGGGGCCCGAGCCCCCCCAATAATTCGTTATGGGTGTGAGGAAAAAAGTGTCAGGCTTGTCGATTTTCCCTTGAGTGTCCAGATATCGAGATTAGAGTTATCAGGGTTCTAACTTTGATCATATGACTCTTATAAAATGCATAAAAGACTTACAATTCACTACTTATAAAATTTCCCGGGAAAAGATCCCCGGTTTGGGCCCCCCCAATATTTTTTGTAAGTCGGCGTGCCTGGTGTGAGGTATATGGATGGTATCAAGGCCGTAACCAGGGGAGGGATCAAGGGGGATTGATTCCCCCTCCCCCCCCCCGAAATGAAAAAAAAAGAAATAGATACTTTATGCTCGCTTGGTGATTATATAGCGGCGCAGGGACATCTAGTAGTCCAATGCGACTTAAGTCAATAATTATCTAAGCGAATTTGTAGGTGCAGTGTGAGTGGTTGTAGTGCAGTGTGTGAAATAATAGTGCTGTGAATTAGTAGAGAGGTGAGTGACTTATGAGCCTCCTGAGGGACCGCAGAATTGACATCGACACCGAGGAGTTAATTCATTTGGTCGCTGCAAAAAAAGCTAGCAGGCTAAATTCAATTTTATAATAATATTTTTATATTTTACTTTAAGATTTATAATAAATATGTATATTTAACCGTAAAAACTGTATAGAAATAATTTTATGCTTGTCTACTATTCCATAAACCCCTCCCGAAAATATTTTCTGGCTACTGCCTTGGATGGTATGAGGATGGAGGATGCATAATATAAAAATTATGTATGAGTTAGGAGTAGCTGATAGGAGAATTAAGATAGCCGAGAGCCACTTAAAACCTATCTTTGGATTGGTGCCTGTTGATGATGATGATATTGTCATATTCCGTGTATTCCCAGGTTTCAGCATTCCAAATTCCAAACTTAGCCATCATTTTCTTGGACGAGTAAGCCAATCTGTATTTACCATTAATTCCAATTAAATGGACTTTACTTAAAACAACTTTTGAGCGTTTTTCTTTATTGCGAACACCTCTGAGGTATGAAAAGATCCCAACATCTGAGTGAACAAAACTGCGTTCCTACTTCGTGTGGGCCATCATGGCACACGGCAATATCAAGAAGCAATCTACGAAAACAACTTCGAATGACACAATGAATGGTGGCATCATTTATGTTTGTCGAAATGCGATTACCAGATCTGTGTGCAATATGATATTCGTTCCCGGAACTGTCTTATCGATTGACACTTGTCAGCTTTTTAGCGATTACTTATCTCATTGAAAGGTTTTACCCAAAACTAGTTGGTAAACGGGACATCTGATGACGTCACCAGCTCATGAAGATTGGGCGATAAATGTCGCATGTTCTTATCTTAAAATTTTAAACAAGGGAGTGGCTGAATGGGGAAGAAATATTTCAATGCACCTTATTCTTCCCTTTCAACTGCCGCACCGTATTAATTGATTGCAGCTCGGTGGCTTAGACCACCGGAAATAGTGACCTGAAAAGAATTCAGGCCTTCGAGTCTCGGTGATGGAGAAGGATGTCGACGATAAAATTGATGAATAGGGTAAGAAATGAGGAAGTGTATAGGCGGCAAAAGAAGAACACGGTGGAGTGTACTTGCAATGAGACACCGCATTTACATGAGAAATAAAACGGGAAAAAAACTTATTATCCTACGTAAATATATATCACAATGATTTATTCTTCCAAACATCATTGGATTCATACAATATTCATAAGCGTGTTTGGAAAAGTGCCCGAAGGAAGAACAAGGGAAAATTACTTAGGATAGATCAAGGAGTATACGGGGGAGTAAAAGAACAACTAGCTAGGGAAAGATAGGGAGAAATTGAGGGCTTCAGTGGACCTAACTTTGGACTGATTGATAAATAGTGATGAAAGCAGTGAAGTAATATCAGAACCTTGATTTTCATTGCTTTTGTCAATTAAAAACTGTAATAAAAAAGCCGGCATTGAAAACCTTAGCAAAATTAATTTTTATTTAATTAATCGAAATTAATGGTGACTAGGTTTGGTAACTAGCTTAGTTAGGATTAATGGTAACTAGCTTTGTTACTTACTATCAATAAACAAATATGTGCAAAACTAAGATATGTTAAAATTCTTGTGTATTCCCTTCTTATTTTAAAATATTATATCATTGTAAAAATTTGTTTTGTAACCTTTATTTTTGTATAAACATTGTATATTATTGTATTATCATTTTTTCATTCATAATTGATGAAGGTTTTAAAATAAACCGAAACGCTGACTCACAACTTTTTGTATTACATATGACCTATACCCTAGGAATTATTTAATCAACAACTAAATGAGGACAAGATAAGTAAAAAAAAGAAGGCATAAATTTCGTGATGCCTAGGACGAGATTCGCTGAATTTTCCCTGATATCCCGGTGGGTTGGCCACGTATTGAGACGAACCAGTTTCGTGGGTAACGCAACGGAAGGAAAACTTGATGAAAAATTCCCCAGAGAAATACCAAGGGAGAATTAACATGGACAGATTAAGAAGGATACGGAGAAGAAGAAGATGCTCTCGGAGGGAAAAGGACTAGCTTGGGAGAGGGAGAAATTCAGGGCTGTATATTGTATACCAAACTCAGGATTGTAACTATGCGTGTCTGAGGAACTACACCATTATCGAGGTCTGGTGCGTTTAGACCCGGGCGACCATGTCCAATGGCTCGGTACAAGAAAGTCATTCCTCAGCCTTACGATCAGCGTCGTAATTATTTTCTTATACAGGGTGTCCCATTTATCTTGACCTGACTGCTAATGAACATTTGCTTGACACATTTTTGAATTTACATCTGGAAAAAAAGTTTTTTCGGGTGGTCAAATGGGTCACCCTGTATTGTATTTCCGGGAAAAACTCGCAAAAATGCCATTATCTTATTTCAGTTAAACATAAAATTATATTAAAAAGTTAACAGCATAAAACATCATATTCAAAGGAGTAACTACACATGAACATATTATCTGACAAAACGGAGTCAGATCAAACTTGTACCGCTCTATGGAAACCACTTCAAATGGTCATCCTCATTCATCAGCAATCCTAAGATTTGTTTGACGCAGCTTCCCACTCAAGTCTCCACTCTTCTAATCTTCTAACTTCTAATTATTTCTTTTCTCTCACATCTTTCATTACCTATTCTATGTATTTATCTGAGGCCTTCCTTTTCCAATCTTTCCGTCCACTTGTGTGCAACTTCTCTTGTCTTCATCTGACCATTATGCCATAAGGTCTGGTCGATTAAAATAGTTACGCCTTCTGATTAAGGGTTTCGTAAAGCTCAACTTCTCTCCATATCCTTTTGGGACTTCATCGTTTCTCACTTGGTCGATCCATGTGATTTCCATCATTATTTTCAGGCACCACACTCCGAATACAAATATCTCCATAATGGCATCAATAAAATAAGCATTTTCACATGCAATTTCCAGAAAACACAGGCCAAAAAGCTTTTTTTATCTTCTGTTGAAGACGTACAATCAGGGAAGCATACATTGAAATTTTCTCGAGAATGATATTTACCCTACGTTCCATGGACCAAAGTCCCTAGGTGAAGTACAAGAGTTAAATGACCAAGTCACAACATTCAGATATGTATAATTTTAATGATCAAATATAATTATATTATGATATGATATTCACAATATTTAGATATGCATTAACCTCTGCCATTGCTTATCATCACTGGTCAACAATCCCAAGATTGGTTTGACGCAACTCTACGCTCAATTCTGTTGTCAGCTAATCTTTTCACACCTACGCATTTCTTCTCTGTCACATCCTTTCTTATCTTCTTCGTACGTTTCATTCGAGGTCTCCTTTTTCCGTTCTTGCTATTTACTTTTCCCTCGACGATTGTCCTCATCAGGCTATCATGTCTCAAGATATGTCCAGTGAGTTTTTTACGTCTTCTTATCAAATTTTTCAGGAGGCGTGTCTCCTACTCTTCTTAGGACTTTCAAAAGGCTACATTCTACACGGGGCACGTATTTTCATAATCTGACGTGTGTGCGAAGGCGCAGTCAAAATAAAGCGCCTTGCAAAGCGGTGAATTGCTAGAACGCATGCGAGAATGCGTGTACTTGAGATAGAAAAATAGCCCCTGCTCTAATTTCGTTCATGCATTCGCGAAATTTCATGCCATAATGAGAAACTGATGCAGTTCTAATCTGCGCAATCTCGCGTCCCGTGTAAAACGGACTCAGTAGCTCCCTCGGTCGATGCAATTAATTTTTATCAATCCTCTTTTGAAACAAATTCCGAATGCCTCCACTCTTGAATTATCAGCTTCTGTCGTCGTCTTTGACTCACTTTCATCATAAGCGCACTCCAGATGTAATTTTTTAAATAAATTGTTTCTTTATGCTTTTGTGTAAGTGTCCCGCTGCAAGTATACGGCACTTTTTGTCGAATTCTGTCTTTGCCTTGGCAATTTGCTGCTAATTACCGTTTCTTTTTCTCTTCGTCCATTTATGGTTATAGTGGTTTCAAAATAACAGAATTTATTCAAGAAAAATCCCAGCCGGTATACTATTTGAATATTTCCTGTATATGTATTTTTTTTTTAAATGCCCGAGTCCCTCCTCCATTTTGCGTCGTTCATTCAGAATGCAGGAGGCGGTGGTCGAGGTGACCAATGAGAGGGGCAGGAATGTGCGAGAGATTGAGTGAATGAGCGGAGTGTCCCCTTTCCGCGGAATGACCTCTGACCCACCCCGCGCTCTCTTCGCCGCTCTCCTTTGCGTGGAGGGGAGGGAGGGTGGTCATTGGGGTCAAAGCATCGGGACGGATGAATCTTTCGAGTCACGTGGACGGGCGTGAATTGCTCGGAACGCACAGCGAGGAAATATAAGAAGCTCTTCTAATTCACACGATGGATGGTGCATATGAAGCGTGTTTCTCTATGGGAGCTAGGCTTGGACGTTGACTGGTGACTTGACTTTGCTGTTTATTTTCCCAGGCCCCGGTGAGGCCACAATTCGGCCCCCTCTTCCCCAGGGCCTGGGCTCTTTTACATGATATTTGTTTTGGTATTTAACTTAAATACAGGACTTGGTACTAATACAATCTTTCGTCTAGTTGTCCATCGAGATTTGATAGAATTTCTCCTTCCTGGCATCTTGTTGAGCCGGTCAAGTCATTGAGTGGCCTCCTGTAGCTGTCACCGCTCAGGAAAGTATGATAGGAATAAATTATAGATTAAATTTAAGCCATTAGAAGTTAACACAAACCAGGTTAAAAAGGCGTGATACAACAATGAATAAAAGAAATATGTGAGGTTTGAAGAAATTAAAAACTGATAACTGAACAAATACGTATAAAACATCAATAAAGAATCACAAAATGTTGGGATCATAAAATAATTAACATAGGTACGTTAAAAATAAACGTAAAGAATAAATAATGAAACTCTGAGAACACTGTATAGGGTGTAAAAATACTAAAACGGTAAATCCGGTAAAAGATTGATGATTATAGTATGATAGTCTATTCCCAAATATTTATGCAAATCGATTCGGTCTGAAAATTTTTTTTAAAGGAGGTATGATTAGTATAATCACAAACAAAAATAGTATAATGAAAATTCTTTTTTACATTAACCCCCAATAAGGGTTGATTATTATGGGTTGAAACGCCTTAAAATTATTTTCCAAACAAAAAAAAATAATTATACATATAATATAAACTAAATTTTACACGTATTTAGCTTTAAAAAATAATTTTTTAAGTTCCAGCTTTTAGGGGTAGTTTTCACCCCTAAAAAATAAAAGGCGCCCTTCGGCATAATATAGATTTTGAAGAAGGGGGTATGATTAGTCTAATCCCAAATATTTATGCAAATCGATTCGGTTTGAAAAATTTTTTTAAAGGAGGTATGATTAGTATAAACACAAATTTTTATACAAATCGATTCAGTTTGAAAATTCTTTTTTACATTATCCCCCAATAAGGGTTGATTATTATGGGTTGAAACGCCTTAAAATTATTTTCCAAACAAAAAAAATAATTATACATATAATTTAAACTAAATTTTACACGTATTTAGCTTTAAAAAATAATTTTTTAAGTTCCAGCTTTTAGGGATAGTTTTCACCCCTAAAAAATAAAAAGCGCCCTTCGGCATAATATAGATTTTGAAGTAGGGGATATAATTAGTCTAATCCCAAATTTTGGTGCAAATCGATTCAGTTTGAAAAAATTGCAAGGTTTTTCACTTTTATGAGCTTCATTTCCTGGACTATATCGCAGAAGGACAGGTGGAAAGGGAAGAAGGGCAAGGGACGGCCCCGAATGAGTTACAAAGGACAGGTTATAATGGATGTCATCATCATCATCACTGATCAACAATCCTTATAGGATTGGTTTGACGCAGCTCTCCACTCATTTCTCCTATCAGCTAATCTTTTCACACCTACGTATTTCTTTTCTTTCACATCCTTCTTTACTTGTTCCATATATTTTGTTCGAGGTCTTCCTTTTCCGTTCTTGCCATCCATTTGTCCCTCGGCGATTGTCATCATCAGGCCATCATGTCTCAAGATGAGGCCAATAAGGTTGTTCCGTCTTCTTGTTAAGGTTTTCATGAGGCTTCTCCTGCTCTTCTTAGGACTTCCTCGTTACTAACTCCGTTGATCCATTTGATCTTCAACATTCTTCTGCAGCAATAAAGGATGTAAATGAGAAGAAATACGCCGCAATGAAATGGCTAGCGTATTGGAGGGAAGAATAGAGAGCTACGTCAAACCAATCTTAGGATTGTTGAATTATGATAATGATGGTGACGACCTTGCGAGCTACCTCCACGATGTATGGCAGGGGTTGAGTATATTTCCCCCAGCATGCGCACTCTACACAGTTGCATGTAGGTGCTACTGAAATTACACGTGCAACCATATGGCATATGGCAATTCAGTAGTATTAAATGGTGAATCACAGAATCATATTATGACAGTGGTTGGATGTCACCCAGAATACATTATTCAATTTGATACCTGTTACAGCATTTATGGACAGATCTACATTTATGTCAAGTCAATGGCAGGCAAGGAAATACATGAATATATTGGCCTGTTAGTTATATTGGGCATACTATTCACTGACATTATGTGAAAAATATCATTTGGTTAATTGAACTGCCAAGTAGAAGGCAATTTTACCAGTACAATAATTCAAATACAATCATAAAACTATCAAAATTTATATTATTATTATTATTGTTCCAATTTTTACATATGTAGTTTCATGAGAAAATTATTAAGAATAATATAAATCTGTAACATGCTTTTGACCTTCAGTTTAACATTTTTTCTAACGTGATTGGCAAAAGATTTTCATTTTTTTATCTAAACAAGTATCGACTTCATTTATAAATGCCCTAATTGAATCACTACGTTTGTTATTAGAATTGGTGTTTGAAAAAATATGTTTTGAAAGGAGAAATGAAGATTTGAATATTGACACAATTGAATACCTTAACAGTCGCAATGAGTGACTATTCTTAACTTCTTGTTTTATGAAATAAAATATCAGGCACACCGTTCTCGGTAATCACTCTTGAACAACGCTAAAACTTAAAAAGGAAAAAAATTGCAACGACCAATTTTTAATTCATCGCCTTCTTCTACATACCACCCCGCAAGCCGCTTCAATATATGTTTGGCGGGGGTTGGAATGTGGGGGGGTGTAACGTCGTGTCCATGATGTTCGGCGTGATTGATTATGCATTGATGTTTGAATTGCATTTTTATTTGTATGCGTATTTGTGTTTATATTGATGGTTTGGAGTTGAGGGCGCTATGGTGATGGGAGAGTAAACAGCGGATTGTTAGTAGGAGAGCCATTTTGGATGCAGGAGAGAAAATAAAGCTCTAAAGATTATAAATGATTATTATTGTTTGAGAAGAAAAAAAGTTTGCGACATCACAAGGGACATACCGGCAATTAGCAAATTAAAAAGAAATGCTTTAATGAAGTTCCGCCTAACATTTATGTAAGTCCTTAAGTTATCGTTTCCGCCAGACCTGGAAATATGGTGGGTTTCTAATAGGATGCTCTCCGTGTGGCTCTGAAAGATATCTATTCTCAATATCTCAGAAAACCCGATCCTAGCGCACAGTCTTCGAGTCTCCATGGGCTCCCGGACTGATTCGTTCAGCATTTGTTAACGCTCTCTCCGTACGCCAGCAGCAGTTTTTGACGGATCACGCGGATTTCTTTGTATTTCATTTAGCTTACAGATTAAGTCTTTCAGCTCTGGATTTCAAATGCTCGCTACATGTGGAAGGTGTGGCCGGTCGAGTGCGAAATAGCACCTCTTTTCTACTTTATCGTCCGAAAATCATTCCACAAAACGTTTGACGAGTCCTAGCTTCTTCAGGGCTCTGCTAAAAATATTTCTATATTTGATCCCCACGATAGGTTCGAAGTTATCGTAACTCCGAGGTGCTTCACTTCATTTATCGATTTCATGTTGAAACCATCCACAACATAAACATACGGATAGTTGGACAACCTACGCAAGAAATGTACCGCCGCGCATTCGCTCTCATCGAGTTTTAGTCCCCACTCTTGGCTCCACACATGAACGTTGTTTAAATCCAATGGCAGAATTACAAAGTCAGAGTTATCACTAATTTCGTGATAGATGACATTGTAGTCAGTAAATAAACGTATTTTACTGCTTATTCGGGAGCAAAATTCAATTATATATACACTGAACATTACTGTGGGAAATAACTTGTTTTGGTTGGTTTGCATATTATTCTTATGTAAATCTCATGGAATTATTTTGGTGGTCTAAATTTGTTTATTAATGTTTTTAAAGTTACCTCCCTATCAAACCATACTCCATCATGATTGGCAAAAAAATACAATTATTGAATGATCCAATGACTAAAAATGCAAAATCTTCAGAATGAAAATTTTCCTGAGACAGTTTTCACGTTTTGCAAAGATCTAGCGATTTTCGTGCTCGATTTTTCTGGTTCTAATCTCAGTTTAAGCAATAAGCAAGATAGGAAGGCTCATGTCGCACTTGGATTCACGGAATCGAATCGAATACACCTGTAGGAAGAGACGACCAGCCGACGCTTTACCTTTGCCAGGAAGTCGCTGCGGCGTCGCCGGCACCAAAGGTGAGCCTATCGCAGCGATTGCATTACTCGAGATAAGCCGAGTGGTATATCTTCGGGAAGATAGCAGATGCATTTGGCGTGGGTAGCGTGCAATACGGGGAGATTTGAGCACCAAGGCTAAAAGCCTCTTTCTGAAATTTAGAAGTAAACAAGGAAACCAGGAGACAGGGTGAACATCTTCGGCTATTCATAAATTTCGGTTATTTGCAGTTATTATATAAAGGAGTGGAAATTCGTTTAAATAATTTCATTATTTATTCGCCAAATATTATGGAATTTGTAAAATAAAGAGTGTCATACGTTTCCGTTTTTTCGATCCAACGCATAGCGGACTGAAATTAAAGGATACTTGACGAAACCCTCAATTTTTACTATTTTTTGGAAAGTTCAAATGGTACAGAGTGATAATATAATGTCTGAGGATTAAGGAACTTTGGTTATTTAAATATTTGGCTATTAAATTAAATCATCAGAAGCCGTTAAATATGAGCAAAAATAATAATAAAAAATTCAAATCGGAATCGCAAAAATCCAGTTTTTACTTTTTCTGTCGTTAAGCTGGGTATCCATGAATTTCAAAGTATTTTTCTGAAAGAATAAACTTTTACTAAGAATTAATCGGAATAATTAATTTGTACACATTTTTCATTAAGTAACTAAACATTCAAAAGTTCATTATTTTATGACTATTTTTTCATAAAGTGGAAAAAAAACTTTATGAGGGCGACGAGACTTATCAAACATTTTTTCTCCATTAGTGGTCTCAATCCAATTTCCACTTGTTACCTGACTCACGAGACAAAATCTGCAGACTTTTAGTCTCCGATGGGCACGAAACTTTAGCCAAGGCTGTGAAACCGTAATGGTGACATAATTTTTGTCACCATGGTGAATTTTTTATTGCTGAACACGAGCATGCGGTTTCTTATCATAATATGTATCTCAGATTGTATCTGCCTGTGAACGATTTGACTTGGAAAGGTTCGAAAAATATAGAGTTTTTCGAAGTTTTTTGCTGTGCACATTTTTTTGTTGTCGAAGTCATTGAAATAAACGAATTTGAATCGTAAATAAAATTATACTCCCATTTCCCCAGGAAATCTTCAGAACGAACATTTTCCAGAGATAGTTTTCACTTTTAGAAAAGATCTAGCGATTTTCCTGCTCGAGTTTCCTGATTTGTAATCTCAGTGGAAGCAATAAGCAAGATGAGGAGTAAAAAAATAGATTCTATGCATTCGTTTTTAGGAGGAACGGTTATCAAGAAATATGAAGTTTGAAAATCGGCCTTCAACCTGATTCCCTTCCTGGAAACCTGACGCCTCTCTACTGCCGGTGCGTGATTTTGGGTTTGTTAACATGTAAATTGCAGGTCAGCATATTTTTCGAGCGTGTAAAATTGAATAGTTACGTAAATGCGGATATATTAGCAGGTAGAAAAGTTAATTGGAGGGCTTTGTCAAAACTTTGTTTGTTTTAGGCTAGAAGTGGCAACTCAAAAATATGTCAGTCCCTGCCTTCTCCCTTTACCCTGCGTAAAGTAAGTGTGCCCATAACACAACCAAATTTGAATTTGTTTAAAAGATGTTTTTTGTACGTAGGACTAAAGGTTTTTAATTTGTTACCCCAGTCATGCTTTATTTCAAAGTCTTTGAAAAAGTTTTTGCAAAATGCACATTCTTGGCTTCTCACTAAAGAAAGTGTAGAACTAATATTGTTAGAAAATATTGATGTAAATGAATTATAATTACTAATTTAGTTGTTTTTTTCATGTACGCACTTAAGATTTGTTAGTATAGATTATCAAGGTAACACAAAATGAGCTACACTATATGTAAAGCATAATGTATTATTATTTTGGATGGTAGCCTCAAATAGGTTATCCTTCGCGGCTGCCTAAAATTACTCAATTTTGCTATTGTCCTGTAATTTGTGTGTGGAGTAATAAAAATATTTATTACTATTATTATTATTAAAAGCTCAGGATTGTTGTGTTAGGGCAATCAGGCATGTTCCTACTCAACCCGCTCCCTTGCTATACGCATCAATGGTTTGGATTTGGCAATAAACTTCGGTATTTCCCCCTCAAATTCTTTCCAATGGAATGCGATTGATAGGTGAACATGTTTCCATAAAAGGCGAATACTAATCTCTATATTAGACACCTTTGGGAATGAGTGAATTTAATATATAATAGCAAATAATTTGTGAATATTTCACTGCCGGAGCCTTTGTCTGGCTATGACCCAGGTAAACAGTGAGTCGGTGACGCAAGAGTCATTATATCTTCCCGTTACACGATATGATGGCGACTTGCTTGAAGGAAAATATGTCACGCAAGACCTTGGCTTTGAAGTTGTTATCTTTTTAGAAAAGGGGAGCAGAAGGAGACTCAGTTGATGTGATCCAAGATCAGTTTCTACTGGTCTCTCTCTTTCTCATTACATTTTATTTTTTTATTAAACTTATTATCTTCATCGCCCCAAAAACAGCACATTTACGGACTTTACAGTGGGGAAATATAACGAAAAAAGTTGGACGATAACAAACAAAAATGCCCTGAATAGAGGCAATCTACCCAGGCTGGCCTCGAACCTCCGACCTTTGGTTTGGCAAGCGAGGCCGACTGAAGACTGACATTTGCTTTTCAGATAATTTATTTTTCTTTTTGTTAACGTCTGGTGTCCTAACACCCCCACCACACACCTGTTGAGGCTGCTTGCGAGTTTTTCTGTTGATGTAGGTAATTGTGTCGAAGAGCAACTTCCCGTACTTGTGTCGTTATTGCATTGCCACTTAAGCATTGCGATGAAAGTACTCGTTCTGCAGACGACATTCATTGTGGTAGGACTCAAGCCTATGATGATATCAACTATTCTTCCTTATTGTATTCTATGAATTCATGTCAATTTTTAATCGCTCTTTCACACATTTTACGTGGATTTTCTTTTATGGCGGTATTTTTTCTTTGGCGTTGTTATGAAAAGTGATGCAAACATGTCCGATATCACATCAGAGAGCCTGTGCAAACCAGCTTCCTATTGGTTGTAATGCATGGAAACGTGAATATCAACGTTTACACAATATCCTGCGAGCCACTTCAGGGGCGTTTGGCAGGGGGTGAACATACACCAACATGTTTCTTACAAAAAAGTAATTGAATAAAAGTATTTTCTTAATTTAATTTTAAAAAGTATTGAAGTATTCGAAAAATAGGCCATAACTCATGCGCATGCCAGCAGGTGGTGTGAGCTCTCACCGATCATGCATTGCAAGTTGACACCGAGTATACAACAAATAGAAAATAATTACTTCGAGAAATATCCATGCAGCTGCATTAAACTATACATCGAAAAAATTGTAGAAAATTGTTGAGTATCGATAACATTGTTGCGTTTCATAATCACGACACGCACAAAGAACAAACTTCCTATAAATCTCTGCGGATAATCTCGGTTATCAGTGCTGTTAATTATACGGAACCGACTGGTGTCTCATAATATGCGTATTGCAGAAGAAGGGGAGAAGACGAATTAGTTTGGCGGGTTGGGCCCTGCTTCAAAAAAGATGACCTCTACGGATACCGCAGGAGCCAGAAGGTCATTTAATCGATGAATAAGACGAAAAAAATAAAAGAACGTGTGACCGCGTGTCCCTGGGTGACCGTGTCACGCGATCGCGTGGAATTCCACGGGATCATCTGCGTCATCGCTCCTTCCCTTAATATTTGCCACCCCTTCCCCAAATTCGCCTCCCCTAGATGCTCACTCCCCAATTGGCACGACTCATAGCACACGACGGCGCCTCGTGATATCCTAATTTCCCTCTCGCTCCACTGATGAAAAAAACTCGTGACAAAAAGTTAATTATACAGTTTCCTCGTCCGCTTCGCAAAAAAATCCTTACATTAATAAATCATTGAGTTCTGGACCTTTTTTGTCCTTTCTTTATTTCGCCATCGTTTCGGAAATAGATATTTTTCCTTCTTCGTGACAATGAATGCATGGAATGGAGAACAATAGAATTTATAACGAGGGGAAGTATAATTGTGACAGTATACTTACAGTGGCGCAGCCAGGAATTTTGCTCGGGGTGTCGGGGGGGTCCAAAACGAGGGAGGATAAATTTTGAAAAACAGGGTACTAAGTAGAGGGTTTAAAACCAATTTTAACACTTTTTATAATCGAAAAAAAAACTTCATTTTTCAGAGAAAGCTTTTGTAAATCCATGATTTTTCAATATATGCTTTTCTTTTGTGACTCAAAGTAAAAGTGCCGGCCTCGGTGGCGGCGGGGTAACGTTCTCACATGCCAAACAAGAGGTCGCGGGTTCGAGTCCCGCCTGGGTAGGTTTCCCCTGTCCAGGGCATGGTTGTTCGTGTGCGTTTAATTATTAAATTTGTTGAATACCCCGATGTAAAATGGCCAACATGAGCTGTATTCGGTGGTTTGGGAATAAAATAAAATAAAAAAAATGAAATAAAAAGTGCTGTTATATTTCGGACCCCTCCCCTCGCTCCGCCACTGTATACTTTGTTAGAGTGATGTACATGGACATGATGCCCCGCAGCCTCCTAAAAAGGCGTGTAGCAACTAGTTTTAGGGCAGCGGCCTTAAAAAAATAAGATATGCTATGGACAAATTTTTAATTCATCACCTACAGCTACTACGTACAACCCCGCAAGCCGCTTAACCCATTATGACCCAATTTTGCTTCAAAGCAACATCAAAAACGTATAAATTTTCAGCTCTATATAGGAAATATCCAAACTACGTATTGTTTTGTGGTGTAAATTTGGTGACGAAATATTTATCTGCCCCGATAATTATGATTGAGTGCAAAATTTTCATCTTTTCGGAAGGAAAAATCTTGAAATTTGATTTCTCCCTTAAGTAGCTCTGGGCTGTAAAAGGGTTAAATATGTGTGTTTGGGGGGGGGGGATCAATTGATGGGGACACCAGTCGTTGACAAATAAAAAGAGAATACTCCAACGAAATCACGCCCAGTATTTATTAACGCCGTTTATTTGAGGGAAGAATGAATTCCCACACCTATCCATTCGGCAAAGTACTTCTCTTAAGCAATCGTTTCTGCCGAACCTATAAATATAGTGGGGTCTCATATGATATTCTCCTTGTCACACAGTAAGAGATCTATTCGAAATTTCTGAAGTTTTCTAAGCCTAGCGCGCAGCCTCCGAGTCTCTAGCGGCTGATTGCCTAAAAACGTACTTACATCATGTAAAGAACGGCTTATGTTTGAGTAATCCCATTTTTTAATTTGTAATATTAAATTTCATAGTTACATTTTACATAAACATACTTTCAAATTTTATTACACAATTAATCGTAATAATTGCTAATTGTGCGTAATATAATCAGTTAGTTTCATTCTTACGTAATTTTATAATGGCTGTCATTTTTCTACAATGTGCAAATGTTGTAAAAAAAACTTGCTAGTATAAAACAGTTATTTAGATTTATTTTTGGTACATTATCTTCATTAAATTTTGATTGAGCTTGACAATGGCATTTAATGTCGTAAACGATATTATTTTATGTGGTGATAAGCTACCGGAAAAATTAAAATTTAGTTTTTAGTTTTTAGGCTTACTCAATGGCACTTATACTTCAAGTATTTATACTTCGAGTTTTCTAATATCTGATTTGCGAAATTCCACATTAAATGTTCACACTGTCGCAATATTGAAAATTTTAACAGCTTCGTTTTTATCTATTTCAGATAGAATTTTCCCCGAGTATATCGTCTCGTTAGAAGCTTAAGAAGGTTGTTGAATACCCCGATGTAAAATGGCCAACATGAGCTGTATTCGGTGGTTTGGGAATAAAATAAAATAAAAAAAATGAAATAAAAAGTGCTGTTATATTTCGGACCCCTCCCCTCGCTCCGCCACTGTATACTTTGTTAGAGTGATGTACGTGGACATGATACCCCGCAGCCTCCTAAAAAGGCGTGTAGCTAAGTAAAGTTATATACTATATCGGCTGTTGGTAATGATATTTCAAAACTACTTTCATTGAAAATTTAGGCCTATTTGTGTCTCACAATATACAAGGTCAAACACTGAAGGCGTAGATGTGATGATCCTGGGTTCATGTCCCGGTGAGTGTGATTAGTTATCTCTTTAATTGGAATCTTTTAAGTTTCGCTGTGTGTGATTCCGTTAATGGCTTGCGGCTGTTCCCCTTCCTTTGTTTTCCTCTCTTTCTCTTGGCCAATACATCGCAAAAACAGTCGCAGTGCCATGCCCTGCGGCAATTAGAGGATGAGTACGCTGTTTCGCCGCCACCTACATCTGCGCAGCACCGTCGCCCCCTCCCCTCTCCTCCGCAGGGGGTCTTTCCCACTCCCCTCCCCCGCAGTGACGGTGGCTTTTTTGTTGCGTAACAACTCACCCCTCTTTAAAGAAGTCGTAAACAAAACACTTGATGCTTCCGCCCCGCACGCGAGACGGGAAAGGAGGAGGGGTGGTAAATGCGAGACTGCGGTCTCATCTCGTCTCCATCGAGTGAGTGCATCAACATGCGCAAGACATTGCACGGCATATTGCATCCCCACGTCTCCCCACGTTAAAATGCGCCCTTTTTTCCCTTGAAATATCCTTCCTGGCTATTAACCCATCTTCAAATCGTTCCTTTTTTTTATGTTGCCAGTGTTTCGGAAGTAGTTAATATTCCATGATGATGACTCTGGATACATGACTTGCCGAACAATCGAAGTTATGGCAACGGAAATTGTGATTGTGACTGTGCATTTAAATTATTGTAATAGATTATCTACCCCTTCCTCAAACGTGTCCAATCCTCCCCCCACCGCTTCCTCAAATGTATAAATGTGATTTTCTAATGTACTTGTATGTCT
The DNA here is from genome assembly GCF_921293095.1 of Ischnura elegans. NCBI lineage: Eukaryota > Metazoa > Arthropoda > Insecta > Odonata > Coenagrionidae > Ischnura > Ischnura elegans. Next base: position 14,136,754 of record NC_060248.1, on the reverse strand, counting down.
TGTGCTAGATATTTTGTAATTCCATGGCCTGTCCCTCCTACTTGAAAATAGGATGGTTTCCTTTTTTTTTACAGTCTTTATATCAACTCACCAACCTGTCTGTTTGTCTGGTACAAATCTTGTAACTGAAATTTGACTCACTTCCTGTGAAGCAAAAACGCTGAAATTTTGCACACTTCTTCATTTCCGATGACAATACATGAAAATATAACGTTTTCTCTCCAACCCCCCTTTAACCACCCCCCAGTCAACCTATAGCCCCCCAAAACATGTTTTTGATCAAAGAAGTTCCAAATGGTCGATTTTCGTGTTTTGCGACCACAGTAAAAGTTATCCACCATAAAATTTCCCATCGACTCAACCCTAGCTTGGGGGATTCGTCTTGCTTTACTCGGCGAGACCCCCGCTTTCGAAAATTTTTCAAAGTCCCTCCGTCGTCTCGGGTCCGGCTTCGGACTTGGAAAAATTTCGTCCGAATTCCGTCGTCCCAGGTCCGGACTCTGGACTGAAATTTTTCGGCACTTAAATTTTTTTCGAAAATCGTAAAAAAATTTTTCTTCCCTTCGAGCGCCTGCAGATTCGTAGTAATAAATATAGTGACTTTTTTAATACGTCACTTTTGGTTTTTCGGGGTCACTGAGTTTTTTTGCTTTGTGTCATATATAAACGTTGCTCATCCCCTGTAATCTAAATATAAAGGCTGGTTTTTAAAAAAAAATTTTTTATAAGAGCTTATTATTAACTAAATCGAAAGATTATTACTCCTGGAGTTCGTATTTCACGCTTTTAGACTACCTATTAAATGACGATATCTATTTTTCGCGATTAAATGAATAGAGAAAAATTTCAAGCGCACGAAAACGCGACGGCTAAATATGAATGCTGAGAAAAGCCGTGTTACGTCATTCTGGTTCCCGCTCCCGCCATGTGAGGTGACCTTGGGGCGAGGATATTGTGCGCCGCTGCGATGCAGGCTGCTAGCAGGTAGCGCTTGGCTTAAATAAGGATTATTAATGCCTTATCAAACGAAGGATACTGTCCGACCTTAGGCAGTTTTAATAGGTGATTATTAACTTATTAAGAGATGTTTCCCTGAGCTCTGTGCCTCATGCATGCATTGGTAACCTCAGACGATGTAAAACTTCTATCTACTCGTTTAGAAACTAGGTACCTGTGACGTCACGTGGAGTGGAATCGCATGGGCGCCAATCTGGCCTTTTTCAAATGAGGATAAAATTGACCCTTGCCATTCGTCTAAACCGGTTTTTCTAAAACCAAATAGTTTGTATATTATGAATACACTAATGTTGGGTAACGAATCGCAATCAATGCCTTTCGTTTTCTTTGATGAAGGAAACTACCGTATTCTTGAACGTCCTGGTAAATTCTTTTTTTCAGCAGACGGACACCGCCTTCCTCCGTAATTCTCCTAGCACCGAAATAATGTCTGCCCTTCAATAGATCGATCCGTAATCTACTTCCCGCGCTATTCACGGAGAAATATCGATGACCTTTCACAGATAATTTTATGACGCCACGAAATAATGCCGAGGGTATCTAACTTGTCGACTCTTCTGCGCTGAACCTCGGTCTTCTTCGATTGTCGGTTTCGATAGTTGAACCATCGTCGGAGACAAATTCGGCTTCAACTCCATTAAAGCTTCATCACGTCACCGACTCCTGCCCATGCGCTCATCGCTTCTTTTCCACATCGGTCGTTATTTACTCTCTTGTGAGCTGTTCGCTCACTCCATCCTGTTGCGGCGGTGAGCGGGATACGGAGACATAGTAAATGTTACGATACTTGCATATAATGTTTTTGACAGCCATTGTGTGGCACAACGTTTTTCATTCTTTTGCAATTACACAACACGTTTATTCTAGTGCAATTGAACACATGTCGTTTGGTCTTCGGCGCCATAAAAATCAGTATGAAAATGTAAAAATATAGAACGGATGATTCTGAAAATATTCCAGCAATGACACTCCATGAATGGCCCAAAAAGATTTTATCTGCGAAGCAAAGCACTGCGCGAATTGTCGAAAACTGTAGTGGACGAGCAGAGGGCGTTGCTTTTACGCGAATTAGATTGGGAGCCGCTTATGAGTTCCGTATTAGATTGCCTGAGCAATTAAGAATATATTACATTCGGAGCGACATTCACATACTTACAGACATTTGGGACTATCCCAACGACATCTTAAAATAAAAAGAGGAAAATAGACAAATTAATTAATTTTTGAACATCTTCCTTCTCGAGTCTATTTCCCTGACATTACGTTCATTGTCCAATGTACTACCTGTGAATAAACATGTTCTATAACCTCGACATGTCAGAGTTGCGTAGCATTTAAATTCAAATTTTTAAATTTTAAATATTGAAATTTAGCCAATATCTCACTATGATAAAAAACTTAATCAGATAAAGTGATAAAGTACCTTGGACTATTACATCTGCGTTCACACTATGCCTTTTGATTCATATTTATGGTTAGTGGCAGGGGGTGCGTATTTTTCTCCCCAACATGCAATAAGCCGTATGTAGGTGCTACCGAACTTGAGCGTGAAATTACTTGCATGGATTAAACTAGAGCTGTTAAACTCTATATATTACTTCTAGCGAACGAGCAGTTTTCATGGTTAGTTTGTTTCATTGGAACTCCGAAGATTTCTTCCACATTATTTAACAACCATATCATCTACATTCTCTCAAAATTTCCTTTAGTTAGTCAATAAATATTTATCCGTGAATCTTATTCAGAAAACCATTTCTATGATGTCAACGATGTTCATACATTGATGCGCAAACTAATTGTTGTCCTTGCACATTTTCATTCAGCCAAATGTCGCTCCAGCTCATAATCTGTATTTTCATCCAAACATACCTTATCATTTTCTCCACTGTTATTACGCCCCTCTTGCAAGGGCCTGCATATTTATTAGTCTACATTTGCCTGCGACCTATTTCCTCCGCTGCTGGCCTTGAGGCTGTTTTTCTTCGGGCCTTCATTTTCGTTCACGGCCCCTCCGATTGATCATGTGCATTTGAGATCTCTTCCTAAGATAAGAAGATAAGACACTCGCTATTCCTGTTACTTATCTCCACAAGCGCTCCTCTGCCATCATGCTATCGCCGCCGTGACAGGAGGCCGGAGTTCTTTTCCGCCCTATTCGAAAACACTATCCGTCGAGAGTCGGTATCGTCATCATGAGTCAACAATCCGAAGATATAATAAGTTTGATGCAGGTCTCCCATCCGCTATGCTTTTCATAGGGAAGTTTTTTTAAATTCGGACATGGAGGTTGACGAGAGGCAGCGCCTACATCTACATCTACATAATACCCTGCGAACCACCTCTAGGATGTTTGGCAGGGGGTGATCAATCACCAGCATGCAGCATGCAATTGGACTCCAACATGCACACCACACCGTCCAGAAAACGTCACGTATACTAACAAATTATACTACTATATGCTGTTAGAATACAAGGCTGCGAAAACAGAGGAAGGACAGAATCGTTACAAGAGAATAAGGAACGAAATATGTCGTAAAGCGCGGAAGGCTAGAGAAACGTGGATGAAAAGCATTGGCGAAGACGTGCAAAACAATCTTAAACATGGAAAAGTAGAGGCCGCTTATAGGATAGTGAGGAACCACTTTAAGGAAAGGGGCGTAAGATGTAATACCCTTAGGGACAAAAACGGAGAACTATTGATTGAAAAAGAAGAAAAAGGGAAGAGATGGAAGGAATATCTGGAAGATTTGTACAAAGGAAGTCGCCACAGAACGAATGCTATCGAAAACGAGAGGGAAGTGGATGCCGATGACATGGGAGCCCCAATTTTAAGATCGGAATTTGATGCGGCTGTAAGAGACCTCAGGATAAATAAAGCGCCTGGCATTGATGACATTCCTGCAGGACTAATTAAAAATTCAGGAGAGAAGACGTTGAACCAGCTATACAAAACCATTAGTGAAATGTATACGACAGGTGAGATACCAAAGGATTTCGAGAGGAACATTATAATCCCTATTCCTAAGAAGAAAAGAGCGGAGAAGTGCGAAGATTTTAGGACCATAAGCCTTACTACACATGCGTCAAAGATACTGACAAGGACCATCTATAGAAGAATAGAACGAAAAGCAGAAGAGTACTTGGATGAGGACCAATTTGGATTCAGAAAATACAAAGGCACTAGGGAAGCAATATTGGCCCTAAGACTGCTCATAGAGAAGAGAATGGAAAAGAACAAGCCAACATTCGTTGCGTTTGTGGACTTAGAGAAAGCATTTGATAACGTGGATTGGAGCACAATGCTTGGAATCCTAAATGAAATTGGGGTTCTTTATAATGACAGAAGAATAATCCACAGTTTATATAAAGACCAAGTAGCCGTGATAAAATCAGGGCCCAGCTGTGAAGAAGCAAGAATTAAGAAAGGAGTGCGACAAGGCTGTACATTGTCACCCGTAATTTTCAACGTTTACATTGAGAAAGCCATTAATGAAATCAAAGAAAAGGCATTGGGAGTGAATATTCATGGAGAAAAAATTAGCATGCTAAGATTTGCCGAACACATAGCCGTTATAGCAGAAACAGAGAAGGATTTGAAAAATATTCTGGTTAATATGGGTAGGGTAATGAGTAGATATCAACTGAAAATAAGCACGAAGAAAACCAAGATCTTAGTATGCAGCAGAAGAGAAGAAGTCAAGACCCAAAATTAAAATAGGGAGGCAAAAACTGATAGAGGTGGATGAATTCTGTTATTTGGGAAGCAAGATAACTAGTGACGAGAGAAGCAAGAAAGAAATTATCAGCAGAATAGCCCAGGCGAAGAGAGCATTCCACCAAAAGAGAGACCTGCTTACAGCGGGAAACTTAAATATGGAAGTAAAGAAACAATTTATAAGAACCTACATCTGGAGTATGCTCCTATACGGAAGTGAGGCATGGACAATGACCGCAGCGGAGAAAGCAAGGATAGAGGCCTTTGAAATGTGGTGCTACAGAAGAAGGATGAATATCAAATGGATCGACCGAGTTAGTAACGAGGAAGTCCTAAGAAGGGTAGGAGAGAAGAGAAGCATCATGAAAACCTTAATAAGAAGACGGAACAACCTTATAGGCCACATCTTGAGACATGATGGCCTGATGAAGACAATCGTCGAAGGACAAGTGGAAGGCAAGAATGGAAAAGGAAGACCTCGAACAAAATATATGGAACAAGTAAAGAGAGATGTGAAAGAGAAGAAATACGTAGGGGTGAAAAGATTAGCTGATATGAGAACTGAGTGGAGAGCTGCGTCAAACCAATCCTAGGATTGTTGACCAGTGATGATGATGATGATGATGCTGTTAGAAATAATAATTGAATTAAGAAACATGCATTAAGTTTTACATAGGTTAGTTGGCTACACCACAAGTCATGCAATATATTTATGAATTCTATCGCTGCCGTTATAATTTCTCATTGATCGTGAAAAAAATGACATTCTAAATCTGTCTGTTCTACAATCTATCTCTCTTATTTTATTTATATGATCTGATCTTCCGTAGTATGTTGGCGTCCATAATATATGGTTAACTTCGTCAGAAAAGACACTGCTTTTGAATTTATCTAAAAGGTTTAGTCTATTTTTCAATCTACGGTCCGACAGAGATTCCCATCCGAATTTATCTAAGAGGTCAGTTACACTAACAAGACTATCGTAACGACCTTTCACATACCTGGCAGCTCTTCTTTGCACGCGTTCTAACTCTGTAATTAAGCCTTTTTCATGAGGGTCCCAAACACTGGCAGCGTATTCCAAATGTGGTCTAACGAGGGAAAAGTAGCTAATTTCTCTCACTTTATCGTTGCACTTTCCTAATATTCTTTTTAAAAAACCCATTTTACGATTAGCTTGACCGGTTATTTCTCGAATATGTTTATTCTACGATAGATCATTATTGAGTCCTCCTAGATATTTCACAGATTCTAGATGAGACACGGAAGAGACAAAATGTTTGGTTGGAGCGAGTGCAGGGCGGGTAGGGTACGTTGAAAACAGTGTTGGAGGGTAGAATTTTGGGTAAACGAGGGAGATGAAGGAAGATAATTTATTATAATTAATATTTAAGAGAAGGGAACTTCGTGAATACTACATTCTAAAGCATTGTATTTGGTGGAATACTTTGATTTAATGCCATTAATAAAATGAATAAAAAATAGGCTGGCCTGCACGGATATAATAGAATGAAATGGAGTACGCCATCATGTGAATTGAAGATGGGTCAATGAAGAAAGAGGAGGCTACCAAAATAATTCTTAAATACTACATTCAAACCAACTTTAATCGGTAGAATACTATAATAATAACATCCGTTAGAAAGCGTCGTATGTAACGCATTCGGGGGCGTCCTTTGCCCTTCTTCCCTTCAGCCTGTCCTTCTACGATTGTTTTCATCAGGTCATCATGCTTCATAATGTGGCCATCCAAGTTCTCCCGTTTCCTCATTAATATATTTACAAGACTTGTATTTTTTCCACTCTTCATAGCTCTTCCACATCACTTACATGGTCGATCATTTTACCTTCATCTTTCTTTGCTAACACCTCGTTTCGAGTCCTTCCACTCTTGTCTTCTCTGCATCTGTCAACGTCCGAGAATCGCTCCTATACGTAAACATACTCCATACGTAATATCTGATGAATTGTCTCCTCACTTTTATAATTGTATTTTCAGCTGTAAGTGTATTTTTATTTTTGTAGAAAGCCCTCCTTTCCTGTGATTAACTACCTATTATTTGTTTCTTGCTTCCATCATCGATATTAATTATGCTTTCTTGATGATAAAAAACTCCTTCGCCTCATCAAACTGGTGTACTGATGTTCATTTATTAAATTATGTTTAAATTTTGTATAACTGCTAGAGAAACAAAAATAATGATGTATTAATTTATATATTATGCTAATGATGCATACTTTCACCTGTTTATTGTATGTTTTTATTGAAAAGATGAGAAAATGAAAAGGCAGAGAACCTTCTAATGAGCCTAATATGGCTCAGAAGGACTCAATATGTAAAAGAAATTATGGTCTGCTCCTATAATTTTTTGCTACTTTCAATATAAAAATATTTGCAATATTGATTCATAGTAGTGAAAATATTAATCTATAATGCCTTTAATTGTGTAAAGTAGTTCTTCGTTTTAATTACTTCTTAAAAAATGAGTCTCATGATAATTTATTGTAATTTTAAAGTGTAAGTGAACAGGACTAAGCTAAGTAATTTATTCTTACGACTGCATGTACTGGACTTGGTAATGATGAATTATGACGTAAATTAATCGATATTCCTGCTGATTCATGCTAATTATTAAAGCAGCGTTACAAACTGTCAGGAATGAGGTATCTACTGAAATATAGCTACGGTAGTCCTTCAGATGGTCAATGGGTTAAGGAGCCTACATTTTTTATTCTAGGCGGCGTTGACGTCATTAGGTTTCGAGGTTGTCCGTCCCTTCCTTCAGAACGACTCCATCGGGACGCACTCCTCCAGATAGTAATCCGTGGGGAGACGAGGAAGGAGTCGATTCGGAAGTAGAGCGTCATTTGTTTACACCAGTCGCGGAATCTGGGCTTTGGCGTGGAAATCCGTCCGCGGAGGAATTGCGCGTTTAGCGGAGAGAGCAAGGGTTTGTTGACTCTTTGCATTGCATCATGGGAACTTTGAGCTCGACGATGCAGACATCTGCACATCGCAAGGCGCACTTGGCACCCCGAGCTACTCACGCACGCTCTCAACTAAGGCTGATGTCCAAACGAACGGCAGGCATCCATGCTATCCCGTTTGAGCGCATGTTTGCGGAGAGGATAAGGAAAAGAAGCCGGAGGAATGTTAAAAATATTCTTACAATTAAGAGGAGACTCCGCTATGAGTATACGCTTCAAAGTAAATACTGAATAAAATATATTGCAAATATTGTTAGTAAAATAATCCCTTCACGTGCAACAAATACCGCACTACGTAATATTTTTTTATTTTTTCACCCGTTGAAAATTCTGGAGCGATGGAATATTACGATAGAATTCTTCTTTTGACATGCTAATTTACGCTTTATATAATTTTTTGACTGATATTTGCCTTTGTGATTGTGTCTATCACAATAAAATCAATTTACTACTTTGTTTGAGGAAAATAATAGCTCTCTTAACATCGCATGGGATAGCTTTATTCATGATCGTTTGTCAAATATGTATTATTTTTAACTCCCAACAATTTCTCTAAGCTAAGTCCTTTTCTCCACTCTCAGCTTCACCTATTTCCTCCGTTTGAAAATTCTAGAGAGATGGAATCTCACGGTGGAATTCCTATTTGATATGCTAATTTACGCATTATATAAAACTTTGACTGCTATTCGATTCGAATGTTTTCCTTTGTAATGCGTTTAAATTTTTTGTTTGCATTTTATTGACACCCGTAAAAAATGTTATGTAATAATAATCTACGTTAAATTACTTGCCCGAAAGCCGACAAGTGAGGTCACATGAAACCAACTATATATATATATTGAAAGTTCAAAGAGAAAATGAGATGCACACACGGAGTATCACTAATTCCTTTTATTTGAGTCCTTTATTGTAATTCGTGTAATTCAGAGGAAATCGTAATCTTATAGCAATTCTTATGGAAAAAAATATCTCTCTTTTGTTATAGTTTACTTTGGACATTTGATTACAGAAATATTCATAAAGTTTGTGCGAAAAAATCAGGGGAAATGAGGATTTTTGTCAGCGGAAAGCCGAGGAGCATAAATTTGGGAATTTTGTGACAACCTTGTCATAAAATAGTATTACGTCTCGGAAATGGAGATGATAGGACCGGGTATTGAAATAATTAAATATAAGAACCGGGAATTAAGAATCATGGCTGTCTTAGATGGATAATAATTTCAATCGCACTTGGGCTTAAATAGGCTTTACTAAAATTAACTGGTTGAAATCAATGACCTTCGCATAAAAGATAGATGATAGGGGGAGTGATGCGTCGCCATAGTGACGATTCACGCGGAGGGGGTATGGGAGGAAGAAGGTGATAGACAGGCGTATCAATGTCAAGAGCAATTCCACGGGAAGCGGTCTCCGCTCTCCTCGTGTTGATTATTCATCGGCGGGTTCCTTCCTCTATGAGTGATGTGTAATCCGAGCGACGGTGGTCTTCGCAGTGTGAAGGAAGTGCAAACAAACAAACGTCTTCTATCTCGTTCCGCATTCCAAGGTCACGGCACACGCGAAGATTGGCCGGATTCCTCGGTATGCGGGGGTGGATCGCGACTGGTATATCTCTCCGAATTTTCTGGTTTCCTACTATTTTTTCATTGCCTAAATCGAAATATTTTTACTCCTGGAGTACGCATTTCACGCTTTTAGATTCTTAAATTACGATATCTATTTTTCGTGATTAAATGAATAGAGAAAAATTTCAAGCGCGCGAAACGCGACGGCCAAGTAGGAATGATGGGAAAAGTCCGTGTGACGTATTTCTGGTTCCAGCTATCGCCGTGTGAGGTGACCATGGGGTGAGGCTTTGAGCGCTGATACTACGCAGGCTGCTAGCAGGTAGCGCTTGGCTTAAATAAGGATTATTAATGCTCTATCAAACGAAGGAAACTTTCCGACCTTAGCCAGTTTATATAAGTGATTATTATTTAAGATTATGTTTTTCTGAGCTCTGTGCCTCATGCATGCATTGGTAATCTCAGACGATTTAAAACTCCTATCCTCTCGTGTAGAAACTAGGTCCCTGTGACGTCACGTGGAGTGGCATCGCATGGGCGCCAATATGGCCTTTTTCAAATGCGGTTAAAATTTACCATTTACATATGTCTAAACTGGGATTTTTAAAACCAAATAATTTGTATATTATGAATACACTGATGGTGGGTAACGAATCGCAATCAATGCCTTTCGTTTTTTTTTTGGTGAAGGAAACTACCCTATTGGCTGGTTTTATTCTTGGAGCCAATTTCCTTTGATTGTCGATTGCGCTTATTCAGCTGGGTCGGTCAAGTACTATACTTCAGTACTTATTAAATATTGACCGAAATCTCGTGATAAAAAGGTATGTTTGCTTTGAAAATTGAGCGCAAGAATAAAATATTTTTCTACTTTACTTAAGAGCATAAGCGAATTATTGATATCATTGTAGCACCAGTATTACTGTCCAGCTACTTTGAGCCTTCTTTTTACAAGCTTTTTCTTTTACCATGCTTCGTCTGCTTGTCTGTTTCATCGATGGGATCTAGAAATCTTTTTTAAACCACTAACAATTATCAGATCGGCTTCAAACTTGCATGATCCTTATGAAAATACAATATTCAGTTACCAGGCAATTGAAATTCCGGCCATTTTGGCAAATTACGTTAGTGCCTTCAGCGCCGTCATCGATGATTTTAGTGTCGAATTCCGAAATTTTGTTTCTCAAATTCTAACATTTTTGTATTTCGCAATCATTTATTGGAAAAGTTAATATTAAATACGATTATTTTGAGATTCAATATTTTTACATTCAACGCTAAAAAGCGAGCGAGCGAAAAAATCGATTGCTTAATTCACCCAGTAAAAAGTAGAAAATGAAATAAAAAAGGCTAAAAAAACATACTTGTTCCAAAAATAGTACATAATGTACTCAAATGTAAATAATAAGCATTTCAACTGCCAAATATTGCAGTAAAATGTGTAATAAAGGTGTCATATGTATTGTTAAAATTTGCAATTCCACTTGCGATATAGAGGGTGTCCCATTTATCTTGACCACCCGAAATAATTTTTTGTCCAAACGTAAATTCAAAAATGTGTCAAGCATATGTTCAATAGCCGTCAGGGGGACATTAATCATCATGATTGCCTTCCTTGAAGCTTTCTTATTTACTAAGATATGAACAGCGGTATGTCTTTTTTAAATGGCACCCTATATTTTTTATTCGGCAATTCATTTCATCTCCTAAAGACCTATTCAAAAATGTAGCACAGTGGACCATAAACATAAACTTAACGTTATGAAAACATAAGAAACTCGTCCACGTACTGGAGTAAGCAGTGAACAAATGACAAGCAAGTCAAAACATAACACAAAAGTCACTTTGAGCCCGGGATCACAACCGCGTCCACGTCTAGGGTGCCATTTAAAAAAGACATAACGCTGTTCATATCTTTGTAAATAACAAAGCTACAAGGAAGGTAATCATGCTAATTAATGTCCCCCTGACGGCTAATGAACATTTGCTTGACACATTTTTGAATTTGCATCCGGACAAAAAGTTATTTCGGGTGGTCAAGATAAATGGGACACCCTGTATACGATTATAATTGGTGTCAAAGCACCGAGTATTTTTTGTACCCATCGTAAGAAGGGTGAAACAGGAGCAATTTCCACAATTTTACATTTATTAATACTACCGGTTTCGCTTTTCAGTGTCATCAGGTTGATGCTGAGACCTGATGATGCTGAAAAGCGAAATCGGTAGTATTAATAAATGTAAAATTGTGGTAATTGCTCCTGCTTTTTCATTTTCATTATGTCACGTTTCCACTCCATCTCGCCTGAAACCTCAGACTAAAGGGTGAAACATTAGAGATTCTGAACCTAAACAAGTAAATTATGGTACTCAGGTACTCCAAGTGAACTGTAGGCCTCGGTAAATCAGTGAAATTAGTAAAGTAATCGTCGAATACGAGCAAGTAGCCATTACAACGAAATTAACGATTCCTCTTTCACCGGAAGGAGTAAATTATAAATTAAAAATTATGTTTCGTGAAAATTGATTTTTACGCGTACAAATTACTGCAAAAGTAATCGTTACAAGTATTCCAATTACTTTTACTCGATTACTTACCAATACTGCAGGTCACAATTTCTTTTAAATTTTGAGTCCTTCCGAGCCGTGTGTATTATCAGAAGGTTATCTGCCTTGCACTTTTCTCACTTTTTGCAATTATAATATACATTTATCAAGTGATAATATACAAATTATTACTGTATTATTTGTATTTTTCCGTCATTTTAACACAGTTTAACAATTCAATAAATTAACATCAGTGCACTGTCGTCACATTAAAGTTTCACAATTGAAATAATGTTAATAAATGATAGAATATTAATGGTTGAATCGCAAAATTTAAAAAATACATCGTATTTGAGAAATATGCATGATTGAAAATAGGGTTTTCATAATGTAGCTTGTATTAACGTGCATTTCCTACATGTAAATATATTAAACAATGTACAGTGTATTATTTATAATGCGTAGATATACCCTTAGCTGTATATTGAATTCATTAAATCTCCCTAAGCCGTTGTATAGCACTGGTAATCGAAAAAATGTTTTGGGCATTGTCACTTTCATTCTATTTCTAAACTTACATCAAAATATGGGGGAAAATAAAATCGATATTGCATAAAAATTGTTGGAGAGGCCATTACTTTGAGGTGTTGAGACAACCAGATGTCTTTCAAATGTTGATGGAGACTTTCGTGGGGTGGTGCAGCATGCGTAGCAAGGTTTTCGGGTTGACCTCCGCGTCGTTTCATCTTCATGACGACAGTCCACATCATCATCCACTTTCAACACATCCACTTTCAACAGGGAGGACAGCTATTCGCTCTCAAACACCTGGAAGAGACTCTTGCCCAAAGGGAATAATCAGAATGCACCTAGCCCAAACCAAGGCCTATATAAGACGGGCAAAAACCTGCATCAAACACTTCAAACCTGAAGACGCCAGCTGCAACGCCGGCGAACTGTCGTCATGAAGATGAAACGACGCGGAGGTCAACCCGAAAACCTTGCTACGCAATCAGATGTCTTCCCGATCGGCAGGTCACGTAACGGCGGGTTTTGCGATACGTCTATACCGCTGTCGCAGAAAGACTTAGTCCTTGAAATTAATTGAATAGAAATAAAAACAGCATGATTCGTTAAAAAACTACTGGCGAACAGAAAGCGCTGCACAGATGGTAAACAAATTAGGCTGTGAGCTGCTATACTCGGAGGCTGCGCGCTTATCTTAGACTGCTTGGGCAATCAAGAATAGATGCTTGTTCTTCTGAGCAATATGGAAATATCATGTTAGACCTCCACTACGAAATTCATGCCCGACAGAAAGGACAAAATAAGAGAATGTTTTCCGAACGGATAGGTAAGAGAATTCGTTTCTTCCACGAGCAAAAAGGACCGATATGCTAGGCGGAAATTAGTTCGAGCATTTCCTATTTATTTGCCAACGCCTGGAGTCCTAGCACCCCCTGCCACACGCCTATCGAGGCGTGGAATCTAGACGTAGATGTTTTCAATCTCGCACACGTGCGCAGACGCCAATTTCCCCCCGATCCAGTGAGACAGGATACAGCGACCTTTACCTCAAAAGAAGCCGTCGATTGAAGACTTGAACTCAAGGCAATCTGGCTGAATAATTTTCGGTCGTAAAACCCACCTTGCCACTGCGGACGCTTTGAATGTCTAATTTTGGAAATGCTACGTCGCCGCATTCCGACACTTTACAACTTCCTCGAAAGCGAGCGAGGTACCGCCATTCCGATCGTCCGACGCCACGCCCACGAAGATAAAAAAATCGGCTAGAGGCGCCGTTTCCAGTGAATGGTGGCGTGAAGGCAGTTCACTTCCACCCGAAACATCCGAGTGACGATTCAACCGCTACCTGAAATATTAGACATTCAACATTCAAAAAGAAGATCATCGATTTATCGAAACTTTTCCGATTTTCCCTCGATTTCGAATGAGGATCACAATCAACAATCTATCTCGGATTCCAATAAAGAAAATTGTGTAACTGCGAGTTCGGATATATAAATATATCCATCTTTTTTCAGTCTCGCACATTTTTGGAATTTAGTGATAGCGATTTAGTTATTTTGTACATAACGTGTGTGTATCCCAACCGGTGGGAGTTTTACTGATGGAACGAATAGCCTATTACTCCATCGGGAAATGGTCCTCCAACGCTGTTGTTCTTAAAAATAAGGTTTTACGGAAATATATCGAGATTTCTATTATTTGCATTAAATTATATTTTCACTAAGATTAAAGTGTTATACATCAAGTGAGTCATGGGAAAGGTGATTGGTTCAGATAACAATCAGCGCTTTTGCCGCCGAATGAGAAAATGGGTTGCGATTGCTGGATGATGCTTGGGAATAGGGTAGTTTCCTTCATCAAAGAAAACGAAATGCATTGATTGCTATTCGTTACCCACCATGAGGGTTTTCATAATATACAAATAGTTTGGCTTTATAAATCCCGGTTTAAACGAATGGCAATGGTCAATTTTAACCTCATTTGAAAAAGGCCAGATTGACGCCCATGCGATTCCATTCCACGTGACGTCACAGGGACCTAGTTTCTATACCAGTAGATAGGAGTTTTACATCGTCTGAGATTACCATAGCATGCATGAGTCGCAGAGCTCAGGGAAACATCTCTTAATAATCACCCATTAAAATTGCCTAAGTTCGGAAAGTTTCCTTCGTTTGATAAGCTAGTAATAATCCATATTTAAGCCAAGCGCTACCTGCTAGAAGGGTACTCTGCTACCTGATAGCAGCCTGCGTCGTATCAGCGCTCAAGCCTCGCCTCAAGGTCACCTCACAGGGCGGCAGCGGGAACCAGAAATACGTCACACGGACTTTTCCCATCATTCCTACTTAGCCGTTGCGTTTTCGCGCGCTTGAAAATTTTCACTTTCCGTTTGATCGCGAAAAATAGATATCGTAATTTAACAATCTAAAAGCGTGAAATGCGTACTCCAGGAGTAATAATCTTTTGATTAAGGCAACGAAAAAATAATAGGATTTATTCGAGATTTATGAATTTCATTGGTTTCGTAGGAATTACCGAGTGAAATTATAAGTACAATTAGTAGTTCTATGTTTAGATTTGTGAGTCGGTGTGGAAGTAAGGGAGAAAATGATTATTGCTTCTGGAAATAGCTGCGCGAAAGGAGCAGAAAAAAAATCTTCACAATAAGTTATTGGAATATTGTTACCCAACTTAGGGGTTAAGACAACTTTGTTTTTCTTGCAATAAACCGAAATTTTTATTGAGTGCGCTCGGTTAAGACTGAGTTTAGCTTTAAGTGATCATGTGAAGATGTCGAGGTGATTACTTCAGAAAAAAATAGCCGTTTTGTCACCGCAAGTGAAAGTTACGAGTAATTCTATTAGAACTCCACTAAGACTTAATATTCCTCGGGAATGCCAATATTATGGCAATTTAAGTTACGAGTAATTCTATTTTAGAACTCCACTAAGACTGAATATTCCTCGGGAATGCCAATATTATGGCAATTTAATTAATGGTTTACGTAATACATTTAATTTAATATACTTATTGTATTTAAAATTAGTTGAGATAGTATTCAGGTTACCGTTTTTGGGTTTAGGTTAGTGTGCCAATACGGATTTAGTAAAAGGTTACTACTGGTTCTGGGTAAAGCAGCGTGGAAATTGACGAAAAATATGATCAAATTAAGGTAACCGGATATTGCTTTCCAACGCTGGAGTTTTGCAAATTTAGATTCCACGGCAATATACCAAAAATTATGTAGGTACTCTGCATTATGTTAGGAGGTGGTTTTTATTTAAGAAGATTACGATGCGGTATCGAGGAAAATTGGACTGGTTGAGAAACATTCAGGCGCAGGAAGAGAAAATCCACATGGAATATGAGAAATTTCACGGAATTTCCAACAATAATGTATCTTTATGATCTGCGCATGATAGACTTTCGAATGAAATTGTGAGTGCAGTTTGTTGAAGTATGATTTAGATTTGTGTGTCGGGTGATTTGGGTTGGGCTTCGTAAGGATGTGCTGGATTAGCTTTGTATTTTTGGGTTCGGGTTGCGCTGCCTGGCGTTTCGTCGGTTCGTTCGGTTAGTTTGGATTGAGTTTGAACGGGTAAAAATCGTTGGTTGACTTTGTGGAGGGAATACCTTATTTGGTTGGGGGATATTTTCCTACCACGCTGGTAGTTTGGCATATAAGGTTTTGCGGCAATTAATCGAAATTCCTCTTGCAGAAAAGTTTCTCGGGTTTTCCACCGGTTGATGTCGTCCATGTCTCCCGACGTTTCGATCCGCGACTTGCTGATCATCCTCAGGAGATCTTCCGAACGCCGTTCTTCGAAAATTTTCCAGTATGTATACACTCCATCCGAGGTCAGGTGTAACCTGATTGGTTCACGCGTGTAGTAGTTTTCCCGCCATTTTTGTTGTATATAATGTTTGGAGACCAATATTGAAGTCCATTATATACAACAAAAAACGCGGGAAAACCACAACACGCGTGAACCAATCAGGTTACACCTGACCTCGGATGGAGTGTATATATACTGGAAAATTTTCGAAGAACGGCGTTCGGAAGATCTCCTGAGGATGATCAGCAAGTCGCGGATCGAAACGTCGGGAGACATGGACGACATCAACCGGTAGAAAACCTGAGAAGCTTTTCTGCAACTGATACGCGGGGAAAACCCAAGAAATTCCTATTATTTGCATTACCTTAAATCTTGGTTTACACTTAAGTTTATTAATGTCAGTATCGAGGAAATGTCGAGTTAGTGTTTAAGGTCATCGGTACGGAGACAACTTAGCGCTTGCTGCGCCGGGATGAAAATGAGTTGCGAATGCTGGATATTTTTTGGGAAGTCGAAAATTACGGCTTTTCGATCAGACTGATTGTCGAAGAGTTGACTTTGTGGAAGTCCGTAGATAGTAATAATTAAAACAGCTGTATTAATTTTCCGCACTATTTTAATCTTACTCGACCTGTTTCAATGCTTACCCATCGTTTTTAATAATTTTTAAACGGCAATAATTTTTTCAAGATATAGCTCTTGAAAATGATGCGTAAGCATTGAAACCAGTCGGGTAAGATTAAAAAAGTGTTGATAATTACTACAGCTTTTTTATTATTGCTATGTATTTCGTACGATGTCCCGGGCGACGTTTTAAGGACATTTTCTTGATGTATCGTTTATAGTATTGTGTTTGGGTAAACGTTATGGAGGTAAAAGTTACTGTTTATGAAAATAGCAGCGCGGAAGCGCCAGAAAAATGTAGGTAATTTATGATAGGGTTCCATTTACATTAAATTAAGTAAGAGGGAACAATATTTAAGATAATACAAATAATAGAAGTTTCGATTGATTGCCGTAAATCCTTTTATGCCAAAACAACAGCGTTGGAGAAAAATATCCCACCAACCAAATAACGTATCCCCTCTATCAACACCAACCAACGATTTTTACCCATTAAAAGTCAACCAAAGCCAACGGAATGGTTTATCCAACGCAGGTATTTAGGCAAATTAAGGTTTGACGGCAATAAACCGGTTAAGACTTGAGTTCAAATTTACGTGGCCACATGTCGAGTCGAGGGAAAGATGATTAATTCCAAAAATAGATTAGCGCTGTCATCGGTTCGAATAAAATTAGGCCGCCGCAAGTGAAAATCAATTATGATAGGTGGATGTTCCGCGGGAATCGAGAATTATTGCGTTTTAATGGCTTACGAATGATATTCAGAGAGGCGTATTAACTGCAATTAGCTGAGATATTTGAAACAATGAAAGGGCAAGGAGCTTGGTGGGGCTGCTTATAGAGTTGAGCGTGCGTCATTTGTCTTCGATAAATTCGCAGTCGATTAGTCGCTGCCTATCGACCTTGCAGCTGTTGTTGACGACAACGATCTGAACTACTCCCATCTTGTTTCTGTGTTTATTGGAATGCGCGGAGGCAAAAAAATTCCCCTCTCCTGGGCTGAGAGAACGAACTCCGTCGAAGAGCATGTTTTCTAGTAACGACGCACACTAGACAGCTTTTATTTGCTTCGCCTATTTGCAGATGAGGCATCAAATTGCAAGATCAGCAATTTAACTCAAGAGGTTATCTGCGGAACTCATAATAAATGGAATAGGAAAATTTACATCTTCCGCAACGCCAAATTAAAACCAAGGAATTGATTCTTAGGTATACATATTTCATATCCCTTGGGGCCTCTTAAAAAAAATTGTCAGTACATACATCATAATGGTGGTAAACGGCCTTGATGATCTTGAGCGATGATTCTATGGCTTTGATCTCTACGCTATGATTAGTTCTGACGATTTTATTTCATTCCTTCCACTATGTTGCTCTGTTCCTTTCGTACGCACTCGATTCAATTTTCGTCGTCGATGACGACACTGCGAACAGGAGGGAGGAAAACGAGCACTCAACATTGTATTCTTTCAATTGAAATCGCTCATGGAGGCCACACTAAAATCAGCTCAGATAACAAACGGTTTCAATATTTAAGTTTGGAATTTCTTTCTTGTTTTGTAAGTTCAAGAAGGAAACTAAGCGTAACAAAGGTATAAACGAAAAATAACATCGGGCATTGGTAGTATAGAGTTGAGCGTGCGTCATTTGTCTTCGATAAATTCGCAGTCGATTAGTCGCCGCCTATCGACCTTGCAGCAGCTGCTGACGACAACGATCTGAACTACTCCCATCTTGTTTCTGTGTTGCTATAATTGCTAGAAGATAGCACCACTTGTGAAGTTGTGACGTCAAGGTCGGTCCTTTACGGGCCTTGTGTGACGTCAAATACTGCGACAAACCGGTTTTGTCCGCTAAAACCTACAAGTTACATTACTTTTTTATAAATCTTAACATTTTTTACGTATTATCTCGGCGTTTGAGTACAAAAAGTAGGATAGGTTATAAAAGTATGCATAAGAAAGTATGAACGATGCAGTGGTCCACTCCGATTACTCCGAATATCCGCCGGGTCGGATTTGGCTGCTGAGTAGAAACCTTCGGCGCTCTTTCTCTCTCCTTGGCTCACGTTAGGATATGAGAAATCGGAAACCTGAACACGATGGCTTAATTTAAGTTTCGGCGAATGATTTTTTTCCATGTGGAATTTTCGCATGCTGGGTTTCGCCCCCCAATGGGATACTTAGCACTTAGCAGTCAAAGCAGAGACTGAGAGAGACTTGAAGGAAATTGCAATAATAGGGTGGTTTCCTAGTATTTGTTTATTGCTTAAATCGAAATAGTATTACTCCTGGAGTACGCATTTCACGCCCTTGGATTTTCGAATGATGATATCTATTTTTCGCAACTAAACGAAAAGTGGAAATTTCAAGCGCGCGAAAACGCGACGGCTAAGTAGGAATGACGGGAAAAGTCCGTGTGACGTATTTCTGGTTCCCGCTGCCGCCCTGTGAGGTGACCTTGAGGCGAGGCTTGAGCGCTGATACGATGCAGGCTGCTAGCAGGTAGCAGAATACCCTGCTAGCTGGTAGCGCCTGGCTTAAATAAGGATTATTAATAGCTTACCAAAAGAAGGAAACTTTCCGACCATAGGCAGTTTTAATAGGTGATTATTAAGAGATGTTTCCCTGAGCTCTGTGCCTCATGCATGCATTGGTAATCTCAGACGATGTAAAACTCCTATCTACTCGAATAGAAACTAGGTCCCTGTGACGTCACATGGAGTGGAATCGCATGGGCGCCAATCTGGCCTTTTTCAAATGCGGTTAGAATTGACCGTTAACATTCGTCTAAACTGGGATTTCTAAAACCAAATAATTTGTATATTATGAATACACTAATGTTGGGTAACGAATCTCAATGAATGCCTTTCGTTTTCGTTGTTGAAGGAAACTACCCTATTATCGAAAGGATAATAGCCCAATATAAGTTAATCAATACTAAAAAGCAAACATATTGGCTTGCTGTAGAATAGGAGGGCCTAAGACCAGTAATAAAAAATGAAACGTTAAATTAAAAACGTTAAGCGTTAAACGGTAGTGAAGAAGTAGGGGTGGCCTTCTTGGGTAGCCAAGTGATCAGCTATCGGCGAAAGAACAGGGAAATAGTCAGTAAAATAGTACAAGCGAAGACGATAATCCACGAAAAGAGTAGTGTCCTAACATCTGGGAATATATGCCTATAGTAAGAAAGCAGGATGAGACTCGTGGACCAGGTGATGTAGGGCGCGAAGTAGAAGAATTATACTAGTGTGGAATGATTAGCTGGCGGGAGAAATGAATGGAGAGCAGCGTCAAACTAATCTTCATAATCATGACTGACTCAAATTATTTGAACTTTTTTTGGTTCTTGAAAATCGTGACCAGCATGCGAAAACTTAAAATCGTTTAACATACCCATCTATTTTTTTTCTCCGTGAGCTCCTCCCTTTTGGGAAAGCCCAGTACTGCGATTGGCTGGAAGGAATCTTTTCCGGGTTCATCAGTTCATTTCGTTTTTTCCGCGTATCAGTGAATCCCGCAATAAGACCTCCGGGATAATGTTTGGCGACGTCACGCGCGAACGAATCCTCGAGGCTCCCTACTTGGACACTGCTTTATGTATTGGGTGACTCTCGTCACTTGTTTTGTTACGTCGTGCTTGTGCGTGTATGGTGGTGTGAGCGTTCCTTGGATGGAGAGGGTACGTGATACATTGGACCGCTACGGGTAGCCTTCCAAAGGTCAACACAGCCGGTGCCTCAGTTTTTATAGTGAATGATAAATCGGAGCTCGCAGCACGCTTCCGTTTATGCCATCCTGGAACCAGTCAACTTGGCATTTATGAGCACATATCTGTTATTTACGGAATAAAGGAATATTATTTGTTTTTTAAAGCAACGCGAGCTAGTAAAGTTACTCTCAAGATGAATAAAGGTGGTCACACACTAGAGTGAAGACCTAGAACCACAGTAAGATGAAGTGGTTCAACATTTTGGGCAGCACATTAGAAGAAAACGGATGCAGCAGTGAGGACATCAGGAAGAGAATTGCGTTAGCAGAGGCGTTCATGAGCAGGAAGGAGCTTTTGAGAGGGCCGCTATGTAGGAGTTTAAAGAAAAAGGTAGTAAATGGTCTGATCTGGAGGTTAGTGCTTTAATTAAGGTGCGTAATCATGGAAACGTAGGAAGAACGGCAGGGAGTGAAGAGTGGAGGCGTTTGACATGTGGGTGTGGAGAAAAATATAGTAGGTAAGTGGACAGAGAGGAGGAGCAACGGCGAAGTGCTGGACATGGTGGGTGAAGAGATACAGCTTCTTGATGAGGTGCGGAGGAGACAGAAGTTACGGTAGGAGGGAGTACTGAGCGGGAAGGTGATGTTGAAAACGGTGTTCGAGGGATAGAATTAGTGTTGCCGCGAGACGAGACGAGACTAGACTTGCGCCAGTCTCGTCGCAGTCTCGTCTCAGTTTCGTTTTCCGCGCTCGGGTATCGTCTCGAGTCTCGTCTCGTGCACCCCAGTCTCGTCTCGGTCTCGAGTCCTCCAAAATAAATTTAGCACCATAAAAAGCCGTTTCCTTTGCGTACTTAATTGCCGTATCGGTACCACGGAATAGGAAAACCGTTAATATCAATTTTAAATATATCGTGATGCGGACACCAATTACGTCAATGCTTGCAAAATCATTGATTATATTGATACTGAATGAATACTCTCGTAACATAAAACGAAAAATTTCAACAAAGGGAATATAGATATAAATTTACTACAGAGAAATCAAGAGAAGGCTTAAGAAAATAAACGTAAAAATAGTGTTAACCCCTCAAGCGCAGGGGGCATTTAATCTTATCCCACCCTATCGGCTGGGTGAGATTAAGATGACTTCACCTTTTCGGCATGCTATCGTTCAACAGTTTATAACATTCATGACATATCATCGGAATCGTCGAATATTTCTTTAGACATGCGTTATATAATGCGCTACTCTATGATAATTTTCCAGCAATTTTAATAAATATTTATTGTTTTATGTATCTCTTTCTCTAAACTAATGAATATATTTTCAGTTTTTAAAGATTTAAATTTAGTTTAGATTAAGCTGCGGGATCCATAACATTACATCTTACGTGTAACACGTTCTTCAGCTAGTAATAAGATGCTGTGAAACGATATCATATCTCTCACGATCTGATTTATGTATGCAAGTAAGTCTACCTCTCGTGATCTTTCCTTCTATCGTCTCATCAATGACTCTTTCCAGTAAGCTATTATATCTGAGAATTCGTCCTATCAAATTTTCTCTTACAATATGAAGTAATTCTTTACCGAGAAATTACAGTCGTGAAGTGTTCTTTGGATACCCACCGGTATCATGCGATGTATATTTTTACAGCAACTTTTCAGTGGACGACTCGTCCATCGACGTCAGGGAAAAAGAATACTTTTGATTCAAAAGGTTTTCTTCAACCCTGACGAGCAATAAAACCGGTGGAAATCCCGAAAAGACTTCACGCAATATTTGTCTTTCTTTTTATGAGGCTATTCATAAAGCTTTCTCCAGCTCTTCTAAACACTTGATATTTTGTTATATGATCTACCCAACTGTTCTTAAGCATTCTCCTCTACCACCAAGCCTCAAAAGCCGATAACCTTTCCTGTTCCACTTTTCTAATTTTCCATGTTTCACTCTCATATAATAACCACGCTTCAAATATACATGGTATTTTCCTTATGTCAAGGTCTATATTTTTGAAGGTAAACTTACTTTCTTTCGGTTCAAGGTAGGTACTTTTCCTGAATAATTCTGAGGGAAATAGCTTTATTCCCTCTCACCTCCGTTGACCTCGGCATTTGCGCGCGATGGAAAAAAAAACGCGAATTAATCGCCCGCGTGCTCCACGGACGTTTTCTTCTTCCGAGTTTTTTTATTTATTTTTTGCCTTTTCTTCGACCTCCCGTTAAATTTTTGCTCGCAATTTTTTTTGGCTATCAAGGCGATCTTATGGTTTCGCAGGAATGGAATATTTAAGTCCGGAATCGCTCAAGGTGAGTGGTTTGGAGGGACGCGGATGATGATGATGATGATATCTTCAATGATGGGTACGGGGCGATTATTAGCGCAGCGCCGGAGCGAGTTCAAAACAGGAGACGATCCGCATTCCTCTGGCGATTGCCGCCAATTAAAGCGGAAGGCCTAAAGCATTTATTCCCTAGGCGGCTTGAAGATTCGCAGTTGACGCAAGCCGCGAGGAAAACGCTCTGGGAATGTTTGGATCAAGGAGGCTGCATTAGGAGCAGGGATGGCGAGTGAAACGATAAGAAAAAGTTTCGTTTCGATCCGGAGGGAAACCAAAATACGAGACCTATGTTTATTTTCGTTTCCGCACGTAATTAAAATCACCAAGGAGTTTAGTTTCGACCCGGGACGAAACTTTACTCTCAGGAACGAAACTAAATTAATCGAAACTCCGCTGCTCAATGATAAGTTTCGATCCCAGAAGTCGAGTGGAGGGGGGATGAGAGAGAATAGTTTCGATCCATTACGTTTGAAATACGTGTAGACATGTTGAAAAATTGATATTAAAAATCGAATGGCCAGTTTGCGTTCACCGTTCTCGTGTTGGTGGTAAAAAGAAAACGAGTGACCCATGCATCTAATGCCGGTAGACCAAACGTCAACTTCATTCTACCATACTTCGTACTCGGTGTATGGGTCGAAACTAAGGCCCGTATCATAAAAGTCCCCTCGAAGTTTAAGTTGAGGATGGCCTCGTTTGAAGCCGGCCTAGCTCGACGAGGAGATCCCTCGATCGCATCATATCATAAAAGTCTCCTCCAGCTCGGCTCATAGGAGGAGGGGTTTGAGCCAGCGGAAATGACGCATTGTTGTCGACGATGTTTCGGGTTTCAGAGTTGACAGTCTTCCAGTATTGTTCCATGTTAAACGTTTCGTTTCGTCCCAGAGTTTAGTTTAGTTTGGACCCGAAGTAGTTTTGACTCCGATTACAATTCGACCCTGAGTTTAGCTCCTCGGGTTTAAATCCATTCCGTTTCGTTTCTACATTTCGCTCCCGGGAACGAAACTATTGAAATTTTACTGGTTTTGACTTTCGTCTAGTTTCTATTGCCACCCCTGATTAGAAGAGGTCCCAGTCCGTCTCGTTGAAGCATAATTAGTGTTGCCTTTTTTGAGCGCATTTTAATAGGTTTCCAAAAATATCCGCAGCACGGCAATGAGTTCCGAGCGATCCATTCATTCTCAAAATTTACTGTGGAGTATGTGCACTAACGGGCGTAATTGGATTTCTTATCAATCCTTCCTTCCGGATACGTCTTCTCTAATTAAATGGACTGTCTGCTTGGTGGGTTTACTACCAGTTATAACGTTTATAACACATTGAGATGAAAATTTCACTCCTTGAAACATTAAGCAGAATATGGAATATTAGTTACATATTTCCTTATCGTATAATTTCTAATTTTGCGATTGCTTTGTCTTCCTGATGGCAATTATTTCTTTCCAAATGATCATTAAGGCATTTATGATGGGATATAATTTGAAAAAATACTACATTTACGGCAAAATTGGCTTCGTAAAAGGCAAAATTTTAAGTGATACTGCGCGGTGGTGTACCGGTTGTCTACATTCAAAATTAGTGGATCATTCTCATGCATCGGAAAACCATTATTTAGTTTTAATTTAGTAAACAGATATACTGCAAAGTTTATTTCATCATTTTTTTGTGCGACGAGCGAGTGCGATTTGCGAGTAGTACTTTTTGATCTCAAATCGTATATATCGAGTCGAGTTGAAAGCTACTTGCGATTATCCAGTCGCGCCGAGTCGGGCATGGTAATTTCTGGACCAGGCATTGCACCAATGCACGCCCAACAATTTCTCATTTTTCCGATTCCCTCGTGAATTTTCTGTTCTGAATTTTTAGCCGGATGTAAAAAGGAAAAGATAATGGGAAATGTTGATGGAAATTTGTTAGAATAGGGTGGTTTCCTATTATTTTTTTATACCTAAATCGAAAGATTATTACTCCTGGAGTACGCATTTCACGCATTTAGATTAATAAATGACGATATCCATTTTTTGCGATTAAATGAAAAGTGAAAATTTTCAAGCGCGCGAAAACGCGACGGCTAAGTATGAATGCTGGGAAAACTCCGTGTGACGTCGTTCTGGTTCCCGCTGCCGCAAGTGAGGCGACCTTGGGGCAAGGCTATAAGCGCTGATACGACGCAGGATGCTAACAGCTAGCAGAGTACCCTGCTAGCAGGTAACGATAGGCTTAAATAAGGATTATTAATACCTTATCAAACGAAGGAAACTTTCCGACCTTAGTCAGTTTTAATAGGTGATTATTAAGAGATTTTTCCATGAGCTCTATGCCTCATGCATGCATTGGTAATCTCAGGCGATGTATAACTCCTATCTACTCGTATAGAAACTAGGTCCCTGTGACGTCATGTGGAGTGGAATCGCATGGGCGCCAATATGGCCTTTTTCAAATGAGGTTAAAATTGACCGTAGCCATTCGTCTAAACTGGGATTTCTAAAACTAAATAATTTTTATATTATGAAAACCCTAATGGTGGGTAAGGAATCGCAATCAATGCATTTCGTTTTCTTTGATGAAGGAAACTCCCTTATTAAGAGATGAATGAAAATTGTCTTGAACAATTCCTCAAGTACTGTTGAAATGAATTAACCTTTTATAATACGTTGAACATTTAATTAAATATGTCTCCAAATTACTAGGAAGAGCCCTGAGTGAAGGCATTTGCACAATTCCAATAAAGATCATACATCTAAATGAATCATGTCACATTTGATCCAATCAAATTCTTATGCAGATAAACCAATTGTTCTACATGCTCAGGCAGCAGGTTTTGACGTCTCCATGATTCAGTATTACTGCCTGTAGAAAATTGTCTTCCGCTGTACGCCTTTGTGGCTGGACAAGTACTGTCTTGCCAAAATTGCAAGAGTTGGGAAACTTTGGAGTTTTTGTTAAAAACTATTTCAACGATTTTAGGATCTTGTATCTTAGTATAATTTCAGTGAACGAAGCGAACGAATTATAGAAATTAGCTACAGGTTTGCTGTACAAAAAATTTCTTTATTTATTCGTCCGTTTAATCGACCTTATCAACTCTTGTTTTGTAAGTTAAAGAAGGAAACTAAATGCAGCAAGGGAATAAACGAATATTAACATGGGACGCAAGTATTACTCAAAAAGGCTTACAGACGAGTGTGTGATGTCAGTCTCAGGGATAAAGGGGTATTCTGCGCTGAAACATAAAAGTTACGTATTTTCATTTTAATCTTAGCAATAGGGTAGTTTCCTTCATCAAAGAAAACGAAATGCATTGATATCGATTCGTTACCCACCATTAATGTATTCATTATATACAAATTATTTGGTTTTAGAATTCCCAGTTTAGACGAATGGCAATGGTCAATTTTAACCGCAATTGATAAAGTCCAGATTGGCGCCCATGCGATGCCACTCCACGTGACGTCACAGGGACCTAGTCTCTATACGAGAGGATAGGAGTTTTACATCGTCTGAGATTGCCAATGCATGCATAAGGCACAGAGCTCACGGAAACATCTCTTAATAATCAACTATTAAAACTGCCTAAGGTCGGAAAGTTTCCTTCGTTTGATAAGGTATTAATAAACCATGTTTAAGCCTAGCGCTACCTGCTAGCAGGGTACTCTGCTACCTGCTAGCAGCCTGCGTCATATCAGCGCTCAAGCCTTGCCTCAAGGTCACCTCACAGGGTAGCAGCGGGAACCAGAACGACGTCACACGGACTTTTCCCGGCATTCTTACTTAGCCGTCTCGTTTTCGCGCGCTTGAAAATTATCACTTTTCGTTTAATCGCGAAAAATAGATATCGTCATTCGAAAATCTAAGAGCGTGAAATGCGTACTCCAAAAGTAATAATATTTCGATTTAGGCAATAAAAAATAATAGGAATATTCGCAAAATTTTAAACTTAAGAGGCTCGGGCGGCTAGTGGTTTATTTTTCCCGCTTTCGAAAAACATTTGGTTCAGAGACACTGGTATGAGAATACATATTTTCCAAACTAAGTGAATTTTATTACGGAATAGGCTATCTTATGGCTCACTCTTCTTTATAGGGATATTACATTAGGGTTCGTAACAGGGGACGAGTCAGCTGCCTATCAGCTCCTTGTCGATTGAGCAAGAACCTGTCGGATTAAACGGTTTCAGACAGGTTTCCCCTTCAAAAAATGGCCGTTTTTTTACGGGTACCGTTTTTTTTATATCTTAAATACCTTATTCTACCAAGTTGAAAACTCTAAACCATTCTGGTGAGAAAGCATGCATTGATACGTGCTATGTTGATGTTCGTAGCTTTTACCAGAGAAATCGAAAGCGTAGCGAGTACATATAATTTTTAAGTGCTCGCCAAAAATTTTACTGCTGGTATAACATTTTTAAATGAATACGGTTATCTGCGTCTTAAATATAAGAAGCTATTCCTAGGCTTCCCTATCTTAATGTACTACAGACACATATATTTACTATGAACCATTTTCCCTTCAATCTGTCCCCGAAGGGTCACGTTACGACGCAGAGGGCTGACAATAATTGACATACTTCACGATTTCACTCTATTTGGGGTTTTGATCTATAGAGTTATTCTGCTTGTCGGTCGATTTCACCATCTTATCCCACAAGCCCTTCTGATCGTAAAATTTAGTACTTGGGTCTTGGTCCTATGGCTTAACTTTATGTTTAATGCATGCCAATTAAGATATAAATAAACTTTTCTTCCATGCAATAAAGAAGCGTAATATAGCAAAAAAAGAATTTGCATGGTCCACAGAATTCTAGTATTAACCGAGCGATATTAGTTTTATTGTTAATGCCATAAAAACCTTTTTCTGCCTTTACGTTACCTTTTCCACGATTCCACATAAGATCGCCGTATACTCTTAAGTTCGATGAGGAGGAGTTACCATTGGCAAACCAAAGTTTGAAGCTAGCGATGTGTTATAAAGCATGCTTGCTTGGATTTTTTAATTAATTACTGTGGGTCAGTCCTATAGGGGAAACCCTCAAATTATTATCCTGAGGAGTCGCAGGTACTTCACTTATTTTCGCATTATGAGATGATGGAGTTATTTCCTTCTTTTCCGTGATTGATTTATGAACTTATAAAGACAAAGTACTAGTGTTATCTCTAAATTCATGCGAAGGTTTCTCGAAATTTAAAATTCTTTAAAAATAATCCTACCGATAAAAAAATCTTCGTGTTATCTACGTGTTTGTATACGCAGCAAAACGCGGCGACTGCCTTGAGAGAAATTTGTAGGTGCATGAGACTTTGCCCATTTCCTGCGGCACTTATCTGTCTCGCCATTATTATTATTTTTTTGGCTTGGTGTCACCACCAAAATTTCGGAGTACGAATGGTAACCACCAATAATACGACCGATAGTAATGTTTTCCTTGTGATAAGATTCTCTCATTGGGAGCGATAATTTGCTATTATTTGGGAAGGGCTATCCGCGGGTTCGTTCACCTTCCCGAAAAAGTTTTATCGCAAAAAGAAAAAAAAGTGCTCGAGAATTGCGGTTTAAACAAAGTCAATCCGAGATACCACGGAAGCCTCGTAAAAGTCTCAAAATATAGCCCCCTCCAAAGTAAATGGCATCATGCAATGGCATTGCAATATGATTGAAAACGTTTGAGGCAAGATATTTGGGAAGAAGGATAACTACCGACGGGAGAAATTACCAGCAGGATAGCACTAGTCGTAGAGAGCTTTCTATCAAAAGAAGGATCTGCTTACAATGAGAAATTTGTACATAGAAGGAAACAATTTATCTCAACTTGTTAAATTTTGTGACGTAACGTTGCAAAATATGGCAAAAAAGGCCAGAAACCGTTGTTTGCGGTATGTCACTTAGGAGCATAGTTCACATTGTCGAACTATAAATAAGTTAATTCCGCAATCGTGTGGAGCAGTGGCTAATTTATTCGATAAATTGAGTAAGCCGTCGCTTGAATTGACTTTAGTTTATTTAACCTTGGTCGCAAGCTGAGTAAATGCTCAGAATATTTAAATCGTGTAATGTAGAATTTTGAAGAGCCATAAATAGCTATGGAAAATGGAATAAAATTATTTATGCTTGTCCCTTGGTCAGTCTAAAAATTTCAAACAAGAAAATTAGTATAGAGATACAATGGTTTCAGTACGATATAAATTCATGCATGAAGCTGATATACATGTGTGAGAAAAAATTACTAAACCCTTGTATATTTTTAAGAAACATATTTTATCTTTTGAGAAATGAGTCAGCTAAAAGTTGCGGTCGGAATACGAAAGCGTTATCAAGCGTTACGAAAAGATCATGTAGCAAGGAAAACAAATCTTTTGCTTCTCTATTTTTTAAAATTCTATTTTAATTGAGTTTACGGAAATATTTCGATAAATTAAACGGTAAATATCAACTTCTTTTGTGTGGAAAGTGCCTAATGTACATAGTTACTAACATTACATTGCTAAAAGTGAATTTATTCAGCAAATATCGTTGAAAATACGATAAAAACGTCTAAATTTTAAAATATTATATCGTTATTGAGTTAAGCATGTCAGGGAGGCTTGTTGATTAATTAATTTATGTTTTTTCTAATAGTAAAAACCGTTAAAAGCATTAATTAACATAAATTAAAATATACTAATGGAAGCTAATACGCGCGTCTACATGGCTATGGTGATGAGGGTCACTTTTTCAATCTGCTGTCAAATTGCTACTTTTCGCATAAATAGAGCGTTCAAAGTGTTTTTATAGAAACACTAAATTGGGGTAGCTTAAGTTAGACTGCCTCTGGGAGCATTAAAATGTTTTGCAATTTTCTGAGATTTGGTTTCTAGGATATACACAGAAAGGTCAATCATCACGGCGAAATTGTGAGTGCAAAAATTTGGCATTGAAAAATCAATTTTCTTCCACTAAATTGCACTTTTCGCAGTGAAGTTGTGATTCCTTTCTTTAAAATGTTTTTTGCGGTGCTAAATGCGAATAGGAGAATTGATGACACTGAAATCTAAACACTTAGTCGGAGAAAATATCTTTGAGATTAAATATGCTGGAAATTTTATGCGCATTTATTTTGGAACTGAAAACATATTCTTCAGGAGTTAGATTCCAAGTCCCAATCTAAATATTTTTTTTCCAGTTTTCCTCTCGAATTTTTGCTAAAAAAATCCAATTAAGCCCTTTTAAAAAAAGCATCATGCGACGAAGAAATCAAAACTCTATTTAACGGCATCTTGTCATCTCTTTATCCACTCATTCCAGCATCTTATTTAAGTAAAAGTTTTTATTGTAATGTAAAAATAAATTCCTTTCCGTTGGGCTACACCCTTGTCGCGGTGGAAAGGCTTGCGCGTTCCTATGACCCCCAGAGCTGCACTGGCGGGATTAATTCTAAATTATTCCCGGTAGGGCCACCCATGCCCAGATTAGGGTGGTCCTTATTTTTAAAGATTTCGAATTTCTTTTGGAACACCCCCCAGTTTTGTTCCATTTGGTGAGAAAATAAATCGTGTAAATTATTATTATTTTTATTTTTTTTATTATTTTTTTCCTTTTCTTGACCTTATTTAATATATAATATGGTATTTCCTGGAGTATAGGTCATTTATACAAAAGTTAGCAACCAACGTTTCGATTTATTTTCTTAAATCATCTTCAGGGCTATGTTAGAAAAAGTGTGAAACAATATAAAATACAGAGAATAAGACGATACACAATATTTATACATAAAGAAGGAACAATTGGTTTTTTTTATACAATACAATATAATTTTAAGAAATATGTATATATTAACATATATATAAGAACAGAATGGAATATACAAAAAATTATGACATCAAAAATATCTAAAGCTAATATCTTAGTGCTTCTTTCTAAATTCAGTAAAAATTTCTGAGAGCTAACCTTCTGAACTTTTTCTAACATAGCCCTGAAGATGATTTAAGAAAATAAATCGAAACGTTGGCTGCTAACTTTTGTATAAATGACCTATACTCCAGGAAATACCATATTATATTGTAAATTATTTTGGCAATCGGATGCCGGGAAAACGTTCCGAATCGCACTTAAAGTTTAGAAATTTTGTGTTTTTTGGGTGTTTTCTGGACATAACTTAAGATAATGCCACTCTCGGATTATTCTATCACTTTTCTGTTTATTACAACGACTCGCTAGACATTTATATTGTATCACCTCAAATATCTTTCATTTCTGCCCATTGGTTCTCGAGATATCGCACCGAGAGTGAGCGCGCGCCACCCCAGTAAGACACTGGGTGCCACGCGGGTTGCATTCTCTCAAAATGTGTTGATCGTTCTCACCCATAGTAAAACCATAAAATTCTTTATATAAACTTTAAACTTCGTCAATATAACCTTGAATACTATTTTAATCACTGCATATTGTCAAAAAGGGGCTTAGCAGTATTGATTTATTCCCCATATCTAAAGCTAATATCTAAGTGTTTCTATCTAAATTCAGTAAAAATTTCTGAGAGCTAACCTTCTGAATGGTATGTAAAGGTTATGCCTTCTTGCATTTATTTCTTCGCAATTGTACAAGGTCTGGGTTTTCAAGTTAGGAGATTTTATTCACACAGGGCACGAGGGCACAGGGCACAAAAGCTAATGGTACTTCATGGGTATGGGCGTTGAAGATTCTGGTATAGGATAATGAATTCCCGGAATTGAAATGGTAAAATTGGCACACGGAACACAAGAGGAATTTGCTCTCAAGTGGCACTGAATGGTACAAATTCCAGGAATATATTAATGCAGACAGATGAATGGTCACTGGGAAATATCTCTGTAAAGGTTCCCTTATGGGTTTGAGAAAGGGGGGTATTCATTTCTAGGAATTCATTATCCTATGCCCGAATCGTCAACGCCCGAACCCATGAAGTACCATTTACTATTGTGCCCTCGCCAATCCTTCCTTACTCCTCCTGCACTCCTACCCTCATTAGCCCCTCAGTCCCTCACCTACTTCTTCCTCTGCTAGTCGAAGATCCATCAAAACTGGGAAATCCTCCCAACCTAAGGCCCACTCCTCCCCCACCTATCTCTGAAGTCCCAACTCACCCCACACTTTCCTGACAGATAGATGTCCTTACTTTTGCACCGCACTAGGATAAATGGAAATGCACGTATGATTGATGCACCTGATCCTAATCTGTGAAAGTTAAAGGAAGTTCAAAATGGAGACTGGAAATTGCGATAACATTTACCTAATCGGACATGATGAAAACCAAATTGTGGGCTCTAAGTTGCCATCGAGAATCTGAGCTGAATGTCAACGATTTTGTAATAAGCCGATCTTCTATTCGACGTTCCCGGGGTCATTTACGGGCGAAGTACGCTACCAATCAACGCGCTACATTCGCCCAAAAAGAGATGCATGCAGTGACGGTTCACTGGGATGGAAAATTGCTTCCTTCAATAACGGACAAAGAATTAGTAGATAGGCTGCCTGTTGTAGCCCCTTGTGGTGAAAATGAGCACCTTCTCGGGGTCCCAGTTATTCCCTCGGGTACTGGGAAAGATCAAGCAATTGCTGTGCATCAGATGCTGGAAGAATGGAACCTGAGTGAAAGAGTTCAAGCATTCTGCTGTGATACGACAGCGGCAAACACAGGTTAAGGTTAAAAATAAATATTTTAGTGAAGTAAAACCTGTTGATGCTTAAGGGGTTGAGATTTTTTTCAGTTTGAGATGACGCAACCTACAGGATCAGACACCGTATTTATGTTTGATTGTCGGCCGTGGTGAGCGTGTGTGTGTTCGTGGGTAGGTGCGTCGTCTTTCGTGGCTGCAGGCGATTAGATAACAGGGCGACATCCTCTTTTAGCTGTCCTCCACGTGGTCGAGAGGAGGAGAGAGGCCATCGAGATAAGGAACTCGGCCCATTCACGGAAAACGAATCGGTGCAGCGCACCCCCTGGGATGTGTAGCCACCTTACACTCAGCAAATGGACTCTATACTCCTTTTATTATTGAGCTTTTGTTTATATTTAAATATTAGCTCTCGACGTTTAGGTCATTTATGAAAACATATTTGCCTAAGTTTGCCGTATTTTCCATTTTCAAGGCTAATTATTAGAAGAGATGCGAGCTGCAGTGGATAAAAAATGTGGTCATTTATAAAAAATTAATTTTACACATTAAAAAGTATCCAATAAAACATTTTTAAAAATATTTAAAGTAAAACTAGAAAATTTGTGTGATATAACCTTTTATTAAGTTGTATAGCAACTAAAAAACAAACTAAGCAATCATCCCCCACCCAGGAGAAGACTGACGTACGTGTCTGTACGTAGCACAGAGTGGGCATGCACATTAAAACATAGGACCTATTGCTCTTTTTAGGATTGGTCTACTGCTTTCTCTATTTTTCAATTCAAGTATTTTTTCTTCGTATTGGTTTTCATGTCGCTTTTCCGAAACACATTTTCGAGTGCTTTCATTGAGTCTTGCAGATCTTCCTCGGTTCCTGCTACGATAGCGATATCGTCTCGATAACGTAGCATGCTGATTTCATCTCCATTCACTCTGCTTCCTCGATCTTAAATATTTTCCCTTTATCGATTCCTCCGATACGCATTGAATAGTGCTGGCAACAGGTTGCATAATATTTCTATCCCTCCTCCTTCTTGAGTGCGTATTATGTTCACCAGGTCCAGTTACAGGCGGTATATTATTATTTATTTATTTATCTCAATTACCCCCGAAAACAGCACAATGTGGCCCTTACATTGGGAGCTTAAAGAATCAACAACAGACGATCACACATACCCATGTCCTCGGAGGGGAAAAGCTATCCAGGCGGGACTCGAACCCGCGACCTTCGGTATTGTAGGTGAGGACTTATCCCAGCCGCCAACGAGGCTGACAAATTATTATTATGGTATATTACTTTCAGGCAATTTTGTTCATATTTATCGTCATCATTCGGTAATCCCACGATTGGTTTAACGCAGCTCTCCATTCCTCTCCCCTTTGTTTATTTTAACCTATCCGACAGCCTTTTCTTAGCGACGTATTTCTTCTCGTTTACATTCTTTATATCCTCTAGTGTGTCACTAATCCGGGGTCGTGCCCTTTTTCACTTCCACCCGTTCTTCTAAAATTGTTTTCATCATTTTCATCGTGCTTCATAAAATGTGGCCAACCAATTCCTCACGTCTTCTCCTTTAGATTTTATCATATTTTTTTCTCTATCTTGACCTTGTTTAATACATGCTGTAATATTTCCTGGAGTTTAGGTCAACGTATTTTATAAAAACAAGTTATAGCCAACGTTTCGATTTATTTAAAATCATCCTCAGGGCTATGAAAGAAAAAACATAAGAACAATATAAAATACAAAGATAACAACGATGTACAATATTTTTAAATGAAAATCTTACAACCGCGTTTTATTTTTACAATCATATAATTTAAAAAATATATATATACACACATATTATATATGAACAGAATGCAAAAAAAAATTTGACATACCTTAACATTGTAAATATTTATTGACATTATGTTACTAAGGTATCGCCACACCTAGTTACCATTAATTTTGATTGATTAAATAAAAAAATTTAATTATCATTATTTTTTTATTTAATTTTTAATAATTTTTTAAAGATTTTTAGAAATCATCTCTTTTCTCTCATTCTTCTTAGCACTTCGTCATTACGTACTCGATCGATCCGCTTTATCTTCATCATTCTTCAGTAGCACTACATTTCGAATGCTTATAATAATGAATTCTCTGCACCGGTCCACGTCCAACCCTTGCTCCCATGTAGAAATACATAAATAGGGTAGTTTCCTTCATCAAAGAAAACGAAATGCATTGATTGTGATTCCTTACCCAACATTAGTGTATTCATAATATACAAATTATTTAGTTTTATAAATCCCAGTTTAGACGAATGGCCACGGTCAATTTTAACCTCATTTGAAAAAGGCCATATTGGCGCCCATCCGATTTCACTCCACGTGACGTCACAGGGACCTAGTTTCTAGACGAGTAGATAGGAGTTTTACATCGTCTGAGATTACCAATGCATGTATGAGGCACAGAGCTCAGAGAAACATGTCTTAATAATCACCAATTAAAACTGTCTAAGGTCGGAAAGTTTTCTTCGTTTGATAAGGTATTAATAATCCTTATTTAAGCCAAGCGCTACCTGCTAGCAGGGTACTCTGCTACCTGCTAGCATCCTGCGTCGTATCAGCGCTCAAGCGTCGCCCCAAGGTCACCCCACACGCCGACAGCTGGAACAAGAAATACGTCACACAGACTTTTCCCATCATTTCTATTTAGCCGTCGCGTTTTCACGCGCTTGAAAATTTTCACTTTTCGTTTAATCGCGAAAAATAGATATCATCATTCGGAAATCTAAGAGCGTGAAATGTGCACTCCAGGAGTAATAATCTTTCGATTTAGGCAATAAAAAAATTATAGGAAACCACCCTATTGCACTTCATCGCCTGATGATGCGACATGGCCGCAATTGCTTGCATGACAACGCGCAATACGCAGCTGCACCCGAAATCCGTCGACATCAAATACATTAATTGTTTTAATTTAAAATATAAAAAAATGAGAGCATCGGAATGGGCTAAATAAAAACGAATGCAATTCGTTCATCGGTATTCTGTCCCTAAATAATGCACGTATAATATTCGTGTAAGTAGTAAATTTAAGTCTCTATAGTTGATATATATATCTAAGCATAAAGCATGTCGCGTCGGATCAATAAGGGAAGAAGGCTCCTATATGATGTCTCCATGTTTCTGGGTTTCACCGCGTGGATTTTCTTTGTGACGACAGTTTCGCCGGTATTCTAACCGGCGTCTTCAGGTCGATCGTCGTCGGAAACTGTCGTCACAAAGAAAATCCACGCGGTGAAACCCAGGAACATGGAGACATCATCTAGACAACGCCGCGGAAAACTACGCATCAACTTTAAGGCTCCTATAGTATATAGCTTTTAACTCTCCCATCGATTTGTCGTTGCCGAATAGATATGTCTTATTAATATGGGAAATATCTCAACTATTTCTATCCCATCCACAGCCAAGCGATCGCTTTTTAGTTTTATTTTTTAATTTCATCTTCCTGTCTTCTTCTTTGATCTTAAATCGGAATCTGACGATAATTTTTATCCTTCCCTCATAATGATAGCTTCAGCGTTCTAGGGACCAAAAAGAGTGATCACTCATCGACCCATCATTTTCTGAACCATAAAGTCATTCCCACCACCCCTTGTTATCACCTATATATTTATCTATATATATTTCCTTACTATTAAACGTATTATTCCATTCTAAAATGTCCTCGCTTGGTCCACCAAGTTTTTGTATGTGTAACGGTTTGCTTAAAGAAGGGTGGCCTAATATACCTGTGTATGAAATAACCTCTTATATGATAAGAGATAGTTAATACCTACTTGAGGTAACAAACTTTCCACGTGCTGCTAAAAATTACTTTTCACTACTTTTTTATTTTACATGTACATTTCAACTGCCTATATATTTAGACCTATTTCTGTGTTGGACTCATTGATTGACCCCAGACAGAAAATTAAGGGACCAAGCTCCACCAGGCGTATTTTCCATTTTGTTGTGACTTATTATTACTTAAAAACTTATCATACCATTTTTAAAAAATTGAAGGTCTTTTGGCATATGTCTGTATCTCAATTTTTTTAAATTTTACTGTTGCAAAAAAAATGCGGTCAAGTTTTAAGACATCAGATACATGCAAACGTTCGCGAGATGATGGATATTCATTAAAAGAATTCGCGATTTCGGAGGGGAAAATCGGTTACGATGAAGAAAACTAATCTCCCCCATATGTCCACTCTCTCGCGAGTTTAAAGAAATAGAAAGCGAAAATTTGCCCCCCCCCCCCCCCCCACAATGAGCTGGTGACGTCATTACAGGTACTCTTCATCAATTCGTTCAGAGGAAACGTTAGAGTTAGAGGAAACGGCTAGAGTCGGTGATGTCATCGAATTATCTGCGAAAGGGCTAAATCATCATCAGCGGTCAACAGTCCTAAGATTGGTTTGACGCAGCTCTCCTCCACATACTTCTCCTTTCAGTTAACCTTTTCACAATTAATTAGTATTTCTTCTCTTTCACATCCTTCTTTACTTGTTCCATATATTTTAATCCTAAGTCTTCTTTTTCCGTTCTTGCCTTCCACTTGTCCCTCGACGATTGCCTTCATCTTGCATTCATGTCTGAAGATGTGGCCTATAAGGTTGTTCCGTCTTCTTATCAAAGTTTTCGTGAGGCTTCTCTTCTCTCCTACTCTTCTTAGGACTTCCTCGCTACTAATTCGGTCGATCCATTTCATCCTCATCATTCTTCTGTAGCACCTCATTTCGAAGGCCTTTATCCTTGATTTCTCCGCTGCTGTCATTGTCTATGCCTCACTTCCCAAGAGAAGCGTACTCCAAATGCAAGTTTTGATAAAATTCGTTGACTTTTTCAGCAAAGAGTGCGATAAGTAGGCAAAGTATTTACGTAAAGTAGATATGGAAAAAATACTTATATCTCAAACTATTTCACTAAATATCGGTAATTTAAAATTTTTTTGACGGCCTAATTAATCTTTCACTCCTAACTGTGTTACCTTGAAACATGTAGCATCCTCCGACTGTTTCAGAGATCAGAATGTGTCTATTTCCACGATGATAGCTCTATTGCGTTCTTTTGTATTCGCGGAATTCGTGTCTCGCAATGAATACTTTTCGCCTGTCACACGGACCCTTGATAAGCTCAGCCTTGTTTGCTCACTTATCGCCCTTATCTGCACGATAGCCATTTGGCCTCCTGTTCACAAACAAAGGACGGACGAGCGCGTGCTTGGAGGGGGGGAGGCTCCTATAAAGCAGGGATAAACAGAATGTGGGCTGCTGCCTTGTCCATGGTGTTGTGTCCACTCCACTCCATGCATGTCACTTTGGACGGCCTGCCACCAAATCCATGATTGATTCCCTTGTCGCTCTCTGTCGTTCGTGAGTGAATCGTTCAGTTTGAGCGATTCATTGTTAGGAACCGAACCGAATATAATACGGTGTATATCCAACTGAATGGCTCACCCAAAGCACAACATAGAACAAGTGACTTCGCACGCAGTCACGCGCACGAATGCAACGACGTATACACCAAGGACGAGAAATCCGCCATGAAAAAAATCATTTGGTTTCACCAGGATTCGAACCCGGATCTCCCGATTTCCGTGCAGGTATGCTACCAGGCCAGGCATGTTGGTGTAATTGGTAGTATATCTGCACGGCAATCGGAAGATCCGGGTTCGAATTCCGGCGAAACCGAATGATTTTTTTCACAGAGAACTTCATATTTGGTGTATATAATGAATGACTCGTGTCGATCCTGTGGTTGATTAAGATTCATTCCCACCATTTGGTTCATTTGGCTTATTGACTCAATAATGTGGTTCATGAAGAATCGTTTCATGAAGAAAATGGAATCACGCGATAAAGAAGCTGACCCATGATAACATCCCACACTAATTATTCTGAGCCTATCGTCATAATAGTTAAATGCCAATCATAAAATAACCATTTGAATAAATCATTTCATGTAATAACAAGTGAAAGCATGGTATGACATAAAAAAGACTAATAAAAACTACTTCTAGGAAATTTCGGTCTTAGTAATCGAGGAGATCTAAGATTAATTATCTAAAAAGTTAAGTAAGCAATAAGTATTTTAAAAGATTTCGCCCCGAAATGTTGTTCTAAACATTCAACCGTAAAATCAATTTCATTTTATATGATTCAAGCGATTAATCATCGACATGACCTACAGCTACCAAATGCGCAGTCTTCGAAGGATTTGTTTCTCGTCTTATTATTTTGGAATATTTGTTATTTTGTAGTTGGGAGTGCTTATTATAATACGCTTAGCTCGTTTCCGGTTACTTCCGATAAGCAGTGCTCATTCAGTTCGTAGATTTAATTTTGAAACCAGTGAAAATTTTGCTCACATTTTTACTGTGTGTAATGTGGTTCATTTTGAACAGTTACAAAGATCGATTCATTGGCATGAACCGAATTGGCATTACTTGAATCACCGGAATGAAATGAAAGCCCAGCCTCCATTCCCTTGGGTAGAAATGTGTGGGTCTCTGATGACAAAAATTGGCTCCCAAGGTGATCGCAGTACAGGCGATGAGCGGAATTGTGATACACCAATCACTTCGATACCGGTGACTGCTACTCTTCAGTAACGGTGATTCTTAACTGTGATTGCGATCACCGAGGTGAATCACTCTCAAAAGTCAGCCGTGATATGTGGCGCTGCTGTTCCTGCTATTTTTCCAATTCCAATGAATGAACTCTTCGCAAAAGTAACGAATAAACTTATTGAAAATTGGAAAATTAGGCAAAATATTTTTATAAGGGAATAGTTCTGATTCTGAGTTCATATTACGATAATGAGGTAAATTTGATAAGGTAAAGGAATTAAAAAGGTGCAATCATTGAAATCCCGTCGGCTTTTTTAACGCATTTTATAATCAAACCATCATGATTCAAACCGTTAGCTGTATATTTGGTACAGAATGTCTTATTCGTCATAAAAGATGAATAAGACATCCTTATTTAACTGTTGATAGCGTCATGTTAGCTGCCGAAGCTATTCCGAATTCACGGTCGCAGTGATTTCGAGTATTTGGTGATTTAGTCACCGGCAGTGATCGGCTACTTCTCTTCTATCACAGGTGGCGATATATCGCATATCTCGGTTGCAGCCTGTGATATCTTCACCGAATCCAGTGATCCAATCGCAGTGATTTCGAAAGTTGAATCACAGACAGTGACTGCTACTTTTCAGTAACGGTGATTTAATCACAGTTGGCGATATATCGCTCATCACTAATTTGTACTTCTACATAATACCCTGATAGCCACCTCAAGGTGTTTGGATGGGGGTGTGTGTGCACCAACCTCCGGCATGAAGTAGTATGTGGGGAACTAAACTACGTGGGGGGTAATTCTTCGTTAAAACTTTCGCGGGTGCTCGTCATTATGATTAAAAACTTTTGGACTATGCCGCCGCGTCAAATCTTGGGTGGCCCCCAAGATTTGACGCGGCGACATTGTCCAAAAGTTTTTAATCATTATGTGGGGGGTGTACTAAAAGTAGGTGGGGAAAATTTTGAGCAGGTAGAGCTATTTGGGCAGCACATTAGACGAAAACGGACACAGTAGCAAGGACATCAGGAAGCGAAGGAGGCGTTCATGAACAGGAAGGAGCTTCTGAGAGGATCATTGTGTAAGAGTTTAAAGAAAAGGTTAGTGAAGAGTTTGATTTGGAGTGTAGCTCTCTACGGTGCGGAAACGTGGACACTGAGGAAAGAAGACGAGAGAAGATTGGAGGCATTCGAGATGTGGGTATGGAGAAGAATGGAGAGGGTGAAATGGACGGAGAGGAAAAGGAACGACGAAGTGCTGGACATGGTTGGCGAGGAGAGGCAGCTTCTAGATGAGATACGGAGGAGACAGAAGGTATGGATGGAGTAAGTGCTTAGCGGGGAGGGGATGTTGAAAATGGTGTTGGAGGGTATAATGCTAGGGAAACGAGGGAGGGGAAGGAAAAGAATAGGATTTTTAGGTAGATTGAAAGGGAGTAGGCCTTACAGTGAATTAAAGAAGGCAGTGCTGGAAGGAAAGGGAGGCTCCCAGATCACTTATTTAATACTCCATGGAAACCTACCTCAATCGGTAGAATACTGTAATGATAACTTTGATTCTTTTGACTTTGAGTCTAAGCCGCTCTTCCATGAGCACAAATCTGTTTCCACCCGCGCTATGTCTTTGATGTATCGCTACATTGAGGTTTCGCCTTCAATTGCTATACGCACCTTCTTCTTTTTCTGTGTCTCTCCGGTCCTGGAATACTGCGGCCTAATCTGGTCTACGGCCCCGTTTTCTTCACTAAAGCTCCTGGAACGCCCGTTGAAAATTTTCCTTTCTATTGTCCGCTATCTCCACTTGCCTTTTCGTAAATTCTCCCTCAATAAGATTAGATCCTCTCTTGGCATTGCTACTTTAGCTGATCGCCGTATCCTCAATGACCGGAGACTCTTCTTATATATCATTAACGGCAAATACAGATCATCCGACCTTCTTTCTCTTTTCCCGCTTCGTGTTCCTTCGCGCACGACGAGGTCAAGTGACTTATTTCATTGTTTCACCCTCCTCCATTTCTGTCTCCAAACTCTCCATTAACTCCTATTCAAAATTTATTCCAGATTTTGATCGTTTTTTTCATCCCTCATCCATTTTACACCATATCTATCGTAATTTCCCCCCTGCTCCTCGCGCCACCCGATGAAGTCTACCATTCTTTGTTATTTCTTTGTAAATACTGTTGAATATTATTTTTTCGTCGTTGGTTACGCTTTGCTTAATATTAGTAAATTGTTTTCTTGTTATTTTGAGTCCTCTGTATATAGCCTCGTTATGTTTTTGGACTAGATTAAATAAATAACTAATTAAAATGCCATAACACATGCACATGACAGCAGGCGGTATGAGTTCTCACCGATCATGCATTTCTCCATGCAAGTCGACAAGCTTTGCAAACATGTAAAATTATTGCATTAATAAAATTATTACATCCATACTGCTGCATATGACTAGTTAGATGCCGGAAAAGAAAACAAGAACAACGAACCCAAACCAGAAAAGGGAAAAAATAAAATGCATGCATATGGTTGACCTAGCGAGTGCAGTGATTATTTACATTGATGGCACATCTGTTATTATCCTAGAAAAGAACGATATCTTAAATCTCTCTTTTCTGCAGTCTATTTCTTTCATCTTCCTCACGTGATCTCTTCTACCATAATGCGAAGATCAGTGAAGTATGCCTTTCATGTCAGCTGCGAACGCAGATGAAACATCTACTTTGAAATAACATCCATTTGAAGTGATTATGTGTTCCAAAAATTTAACAACTATGATTCAAATTCCTGAAGGTTTAATGGAACTCATAAATAAAACAAAAACAGATAAAATAACCATACAAACCTTTAACTCATTAGCCAGTTTTTTGACAATATTTTGATCCAAGTAAGTGCTCCTCCACTGGGGCGCAGCTAAGAATTAAGGCTTGGGGGGGTTTAAGTGCAAATAATACCTGGGTGTGTGGGGGTATGGAATACCCACCAGGATAAGCGGTGGTTGCGATATTAATAAATTGTGGAATTTTAAGATAAATGGTTCAAAATGGTGAGTTTTATGGCTTTCTAAGGGATATTTTATTAATCCTTACACTATTCTATTAGTAATATCAATCCAATTAAGTAAAATGGATTAAACTTAATAATTTCTCTGAGCTCTGGGGGGGGGGTTTATCCCCCAAAACCCTCCCTCCTCGCTGCGCCACTGCTCCTCCAAATTCTCTACGAAAACTTAGTCATTTGCGGCCACGTGTTTTTTCGTCGTGCCATCGCCATGTTGGATCCGGCGCAAAATCAGAGCACCCCCTCAGGGAACCACTATCCATCCCCTCTCAGGCACTTTCTTCCCTTTCGGTTCTCTTCTCTCCTACGAAGCACACTGAAACACAAAAAAATAAGACTTCGCCAACAATGCCCGTCCCTCTGGCTGTCCCGATGCACCGAAATGCGCGCCCATTCTTCTTCTGTTTGAGGGTCGAAATGGAGAGAGAGACAGACTACATATATATATGAAACTGCCCTGCACGGAAGGAAGACCTTCCCTTTTTGGTGGGGGGAGTGGCTTCCTTTTGCTTACCTGGATCCTCGAATACTCAGGGCCTTCCTTCACTCCACTCGTGAGGGACCCTCCGAAGGAACGACTCTTTGGAGCTAGAATTCGCTGCTATACATCGGCCCAGGTCCTTGGATGACGAAAATGTGGCGTGCTGCTGTTTGCGATTTGAAGAACAAAAATAAGTGTGATGTTTTGCACAATTTGCTGATTTTAGGCTGGTTTGTATATAAAGTTACCCATTAATTTGTCTCTTCTACATTTTTTCAAGCCAACTCAGAAACTTCGAGTCCACTTACATGGAATCTATGAAATAGAATAACTGACTATTTAGTTGAAGGTTTCTATGATTATTTCTAGCCAGTTTTGCATTTGCGTCTTTTTAATATCTTTTTTTCATTTGGTAGTATTTTGCCTTTTTAAAGTTCTTTTTGCAATTCTCTCTCTGTTTTTTGTTTTTTTTAAGAATTCTTTTTATCGACTGCCTGCAGTATCTGAGGGCAGCCACCAAGACAATATGATAACACAATAACCGATGTGGTCAATTTAAACAATACAAACTATAATTTTTTAATCAATGATAAAGGAAAGAATTCTGTTTTACCGAATTAATTTTCAAAATATCGGTAGCTTTTAATGCGTTTATGACATACCAGGTAATCCCATGATTTCTCTGTTATTGAGTTACTAGGACGGGAGTTTTGAAGGCGTACAGATTGCGTCTTGATGAACTCGAAAATTCAGGATACTTTGTGCGCGCGTCCGATATATCGTATCGGAATGAATATGCGTTGATTT
Organism: Ischnura elegans; assembly: GCF_921293095.1. Lineage (NCBI taxonomy): Eukaryota > Metazoa > Arthropoda > Insecta > Odonata > Coenagrionidae > Ischnura > Ischnura elegans. The sequence goes on along the minus strand of NC_060248.1, from coordinate 14,093,289 downwards.
GTGAGGTTGCGCAAAGTTTTGTATTGGAATTTTTCTTTGCCTTTGATGTCATAACGGGAAGTACTGCCGAGAGGGAAAACTTTGCGATCTGCTGTTGAGCATTGCACTGTGCAATATTCTCTTTTTAATTGCACTTTGAATGGCTTGCATTACATGCGCGGTCCAGAGTAGTTTGGTGCTTAAGTGTAACCTCTAAGAATTAGTGTTTTACATCAATTGTTATTTTTAAGGTATTAAAGGCTATATTCAAGGTATCTGCTGTTGTGCATTGCACTGTGCAATATTCTCGATTTAATTGAACTTTGAATGGCTTGCATTACATGCGCGGTCCAGAGTAGTTTGGTGCTTAAGAATTAGTGTCATCGGTTTATTTTGGCGTCACTAGGAACTCGTCAGTCCGGACTGACAATGGAGTAGGCTTGCGCATGCATCAGTTTTAGGCAGCTACGAGCAGGCAGAAATTCATCAAATCGTGGGTTTCCTCTCTCCATCTATCGGGAAAGAAGGGAAGCTCTCACTCTCTCTCAGTGAGACCTCCGAGACAACAATAACAAAGCGACCCAAATCTTTGAGGAACTCGCCCGCCCCTCCCCTCCTTTTTTTCTTCTCCCAGGGCGGCGGATGCGATGGTGGTGGTGGCGTAGCCAAAGGACCCCTCCCCCTTTCCCCCCGAAATTTCCCCGCTCTCTCTCACTTCCTCCCAACACCTGCCCTATCCCCCCCTCCTTCCTTTTCTAGGCTTTCTAGTCCGTCTGCAGCGGTTTCCTTGGAAGCACACAGCTTCTTTCTTTCCCCTCTACCAACTGCTGCTGTTTGACTCTCGCTGAAATATCCTCAAATGCATTCTCTCGCTCCGGGATCAATGGTTGCTTGGATGAGTGAGGGCCGCGCTTTGCTACAAGGGGCGGCTGGACTGCCTGCCACCTCGCTCGGTGGACATACCAGAGTCTGTGTTTACACAGACCATAAAATTGCACATTTTCAAGCTGTGTTTTCTTCCCAATCTGGCGTGCAATAATTTTAAGGATTAGGAAAGGGGCTGTGTTGCCTGTTTTGCATTCACGCATGTGCTGACCCTGCAAAAACTGCTTCGAGCGGACAGCGGGTTACACAGTTTTTAAGTGAATTAGGTGGTGGCTGTTGGAGACTCGGAGGCTAAGAGGCTAAGGAGGCCTTGCTTGTATTCAGTTAAGTTCGTAATATTATTTAGTTGAGTGTGTAAGATCTTACAATACGGCACCTGGAACAAGGGCGTACCCAGGATCATAACTAAACGGGGGGGGGGGGGGGGGGGGGGGGCAGGCCATGGGATTTATGAGATTATTTCCTTGAAAAAATATTTTTATTTTAGTTACATATCTTATGCTAATACATATCATTTTTCGTGGGTTTAAAGAAAATTTGTTGAATACTTTCGTTTCAATTCAGTGCTGATTTTGCTTAGACTTTTGCGATTTCTGCTTCTAGAGGGGGGGGGGGGCAGCTGCCCTCCCTGCCCCTCGCTGGGTACGCCCATGACCTAGAATATCTTCTTGGAACCTCACTTGATTTCTAAGTCAAACGATGCATTCCTAGATACAACTAGGAATAGAAGCGGCAATGTAAGAGGATACTTTCCCGAGCGGATAAGTATGGTTATTCATTTTCCCACCGACCAATAAAGGAATCTGATAAATGCTAGAATGGTCTTAGTAGTCAAATCTCTCCAGCGCGCACCTTCATTTGGTTTCTTTGATTTTGTATACAGATTGTGTCCGGGATGCAGATTTAGATAAAGTCCTGGCACTCTAGTGAAACGAGTTTTAGAATACGCTTCACTGCAGTTACACACAATCCACAAAATGGTGTGAAACTCGAATGATAAAAGACCAATAAAATCGATGCCTTCATCAATACAGGGAATCAAATCAAAGGTACAACGTGAGGAAATCAAGGTATGCAATGGGGAAGCATAAAAATATTGATAGTGCTTCTAAAACCCGCAAATACCAGGAAGCCACCATATTCTGGTAATTCACTAGGTTAAGATCGAAACCTTTTACGATGTCTAAGTGCAATAGGGTGGTTTCCCATTATTTTTTTATTGCCTAAATCGAAAGATTATTACTCCTGGAGTACGCATTTCACGCTCTTAGATTTTCGAATGACGCTATATATTTTTCGCGATTAAACGAAAAGTGAAAATTTTAAAGCGCGCGAAAACGCGACGGCTAAGTAGGAATGATGGGAAAAGTTCGTGTGACGCATTTATGGTTCCCGCTGCCGCCCTGTGAGGTGACCTTGAGGCGAGGCTTGAGCGCTAATACGACGCAGGCTGCTAACAGGTAGCTGAGTACCCTGCTATCAGGTAGCGCTATGCTTAAATAAGGATTATTACTACCCTATCAAAAGAAGGCAACTTTCCGACCGTAGGCAATTTTAGTGGGTGATTATTAAGACATGTTTCCCTGAGCTCTGTGCCTCATGCATGCATTGGTGATCTCAGACAATGTAAAACTCCTATCTACACGTATGGAAACTAGGACCCTGTGACGTCACGTGGAGTGACATCGCATGGGCGCCAATCTGGCCTTTTGCAAATGAAGATAAAATTAACCATTGCCATTCGTCTAAACTGGGATTTCTAAAACCAAATAATTTGTATATTATGAAAACCCTAATGGTGGGTAACGAATCGCAATCAATTCATTTCGTTTTCTTTGATGAAGGAAACTACCCTATTGAGCGAGGCGTTTTTTTTCATTGTACCTCCCGAGTTTATTCGCTCCGTTTATTATGCATTCTGCGAATACATTGAAATTGTATGTATGAATGTATGCCCGATGCGGTCGGTCGAAGCTCCTCTCGGCTGGTGGTGACGCGTCGTCGTAATGTTTGACGTGTTAATAGAGGTGCCGCGTCGGTTCCGCCTCTGGGCGTGTGGAAGTGCGCGCTCGTCTTTTACGAGCCGCCTCCTCCCGTCCGCCATAAACGTCACCGTTATGATCCCCAGCACCATTCGTTCGTAATGAGCCTCGCACGCGTTAAATACTTCTCAGCCGCCCCACGTACTCTCACACGCATATACAACGTATCCACATTGTGAGCAGAAGGAAGCACAACTCATTTTCGAACAGCCGAGCCGTTTCGGAGGGGGGTCCCCCCCATTTTTACCTGCACTACTGGTAAGGGGCGTGGACTCGTTCTGTGCAGTGTTCGGATACCTCAGATGATTTTCTTTCCTGCACATCCGGGATGTATTCCAACGCTGGCTAGGTTCCCCCCCTCTCTCTCTTCGTGTCGCACGTGCTATTCTGATAAAAATGGGATATTTCTATGGATAAAATCAACTGATTTCGGCGTTACTTGGTGGAACGAAGTAATAATCATACTAGAAAAAAGCAAAAACAAGTTTCTATTTCACTAATAATTTAATGCTGTCTATTAGTTTCAGCGGATTAGAGTCATTGTCGAAACAAACCACTTTTTAATTTTACAAGCAGTTACTGAAAAAGGCTATAAGCTGGATTGTTTTAGAAAAAAATTGAAATTTTTTATCGCAAAAGTTTCCATGGCAATGCCATGACCATGTAATTTTCTCCATCATTTCACCAGTATTAAAAATCACTGCTCTCTACTCCCAAGACCTATGGCCCTTCATCGAATGTCCTCATCCTCGTTGCTCATACTCCTCAACATATTCATAATAACAAACCTTACATTTCCCTATTATAGCCCAATCGACACCCTTTATCGTTCACTGTCTTATCCTGTTTGTCTTGGTTACTACGCTATGCCGTTGCGACTACTAGAGAGCATCAAATTATATGCTGAACATTGACTTTATTTTTGCTTTGATCTACAGTGAATATCGGTACGTATTTATTCCTGTTAACACGATACATTAACACGTACGAGTTAATGTCTGTTTGCGTGAATGACTTTGGTGTACCGGAACGGAACATGTACGAATGCATGAACCAAATTAGAACAGGTTCTATTTTCTGCGCATACATTTGCACAAGTTGGGTGGTTACACGGTGCATTTTGGCGTTCATTCTCGCGTTCATACATTTAGACATTAACCCGTACGAGTTAATGTACCGTGTAAACAGGCCTTTAGAGATTTCTGTAGACGGCGTTTGTGCATGAAAGTGAAGTCACCAGATGCATGTTTATCATTGCGGTCACCGTATCGGTCTTCCGCATTTTTTTGTATTTACCGTAAGCGTGTTTGTGAAATAAGTCGTCAATTTTGCATTCAAAGCGTAGAGTTTCACTCTACTTGCAGTAAAAGAAAAGGGCAATACGAAAAATCATAGAAATTAATTGATTTATTTTCGGTGAAAGTTGCTCGACGGGTATGTTTGCAAGGTGCTTTGATTGCGTGAGAACTGTAATGGAGGGAAAAATTGAAGGGAGGCTTTCCCGAGGGAGGGTAAGGAAACGGGCAGAGAAAGAAGGAAATGAGGAAGAAGACACGTGAGGCAGCCGAAGGAATTTCCAGATTGAGAAAGGAGGAAATGGAGGGTTGCTGGATATCAGTCTTCGGATTGTGTTATTATTACAATGCCTTCTCCATCCGTGTCCACGTGATTAAGCATGCACGCCCACTGACGAAATATATCTGCTGAGGGCAAGTGGATCATGAAATGGAGAGTAGTCCCAGTGGGAAAGGAGGGCATTACGGTCTTACACTCTGAAATGAATACCTGTACTTGGGTGCGGTGGAGGTTGGCTAGGCGACGGATGGGACAAGGGGGGGAGCAGGTGTGCGGGGCAAGAGGGGGGAGGGGTTGAACTCGTATACGATATGTCCCCCGGGAGGGGGAGGGGGGAGTTAAGGTTGGTGCAGATGCACTTCACTCCCTACCACGTGCGTAGTATGAGCGCTCCAACCCCGTTGACAGTGTCTCCCCCTTCTGACGCTTTCGGCACTCCCCCCCGCCCCAACCCTCGTCGTACTAACGGCACATGGTGAAGAGTCGGTCGTGAGCGACTGGCATGCGCGATCCAGATCTTTTTGAATGATCTACTGATATGAACGGCATCACTCCGGCGAACGACTCAATAGCATGAGCATCAGGGCAATAGGGTAGTTTCCTTCAAAGAAAACGAAAGGCATTGATTGCGAATCGTTACCCACCATTAGTGTATTCATAATATACAAATTATTTGATTTTAAAAATACTGGTTTAGACGAATGACAATGGTCAATTTTATCCTCATTTGAAAAAGGCCAGATTGGCGCCCATGCGAAGCCACTCCACGTGACGTCACAGGGACCTAGTTTCTACATGAGAGGATAGGAGTTTTACATCGTCTGAGGTTATCAATGTACGCATGAGGCACAGAGCTCAGGGAAACATCTCTTAATAATCACCCATTAAAATTACTTAAGTTCGGAAAGTTTTCTTCGTTTGATAGGGTATTAATAATCCTTATTTAAGCCTAGCGCTACCTGCTGGCGGGGTACTCAGTTACCTGGTAGCAGCCTGCGTCGCATCAGCGCTCAAGCCTCGGCCCAAGGTCGACTCACACGCCAACAGCTGGAACCAGAAATACGTCACACGGACTTTTCCCATCATTCCTACATATCCGTCTCGTTTTCGCGCGATTGAAATTTTTCACTTTTCGTTTAATCGCGAAAAATAAATATCGTCATTCGAAAATCTAAGAGCGTGAAATGCGCACTCCAGGAGTAATAATCTTTCGATTTAGGGAATAAAAAAATAATAGGAAACCACCCTATTGCGATGACCAATCAGGTGCGTGGATTGCATCGTGGTTCATACAGTGGGGCGGAAAGGGAAAGGTCCGTGGTTCAATACACGGCCCAGGGGAATTTTCCACGCAGCAATTCACTTAAAAGATCGACTAAATATTTTTGACCCGTCGTGATCGATTTCGTTCCTCTATCATTCGAGATCATGTTTACTTTTCACCATATTACTTATGAATGGGTAGTCGTGAGCCAGATTTAGTCAGTTATTTTTCGCAGAAAAAAGGATAAAATGAAATAATCAATTTTGCCGCCGACTTTTCTTTTTTCCCTCTCCTGCGATTAATAACCGTTCTGGCACCATCGGGAAACTTTCGAATGGAAAATAGACGAGAGTTAACCTCTTCGATTTGCGACCCCTTAACGTTGTCAATTTCAGCCAAAATTCATTGTTGCTTTATTTTCAACCAAGTAGGTACGAAAATCGCAGAATGCCCGATAACGTTTCCAAACTTTGTGATCTTTTCAATCACCTAGTTTCCTTGATCGTCTCCGCCCTTCACCTCAGTACAGTTGGCGCATGGGTGCGGTTTTTCCATCAAGTGACGCGACGAGCGACGTCCTTTTGCGTAAGCGAGCGGGGTCTCGAGGTCCAGCGGACGCCCGTGAGAGGTCGCTCGCGGACACGGCGCCACTGCAGTGGAGAGGAAGAGAACGCGGAGTGGAAGGCAAGTGAAACGAAACGAAAATGTTTGGTTTCGACCCGGAGGGAAACGAAAATACGAGGCCTAGGTTTATTTTCGTTCCCGCACGAAATTAAAATCACCAAGGAGTTTAGTTTCGACGTGGGACGAAACTTTACTCCCAAGAACGAAACTAAATTAATCGAAACTCCGCTGCCCATAGTTAAGTTTCGATCCCAGAAACCGAGTGGAGGGGGATAACAGAGAATAGTTTCGACCCATTACGTTTGACGTATGTGTAGAGAGGTCAAATCGTCGAACTTAAAAATCGAATGGCCAGTTTCTGTTCACCGTTCTGCTGTCGGATGTAAAAATATGAGTCCTCCATGCATCCATTGGCGGTAGGCCGAACCTCTAATTCGGAACCACGTGAAGCACGTGGTTCCTCCGGCGCGAAACAAATCTACGTTTCGTTTCGTCCCTGAGTTTTAGTTTAGTTTCGACCCGAAGTAGTTTTGAACCCGATTTGGTTTCGACTCTCAGTTTTACTCCCCGGGTTTAAATCCATTTCGTTTCTATATTTCAATCCCGGGAAGGAAACTTTTGAAAATTCACTGGTTTTGACTTTCGTTCAGTTTTCATTGCCATCCTTGGTGGACTGCGCTCACCTCGCAAGTCACGTTCGACGGTGATGCAGGAAAATCACGGGCGCACCCGGGTACGTCCGCAACACGTTCGTATGTGTACATATACGAAAACCTCAAAATAGGGTAGTTTCCTTCATCAAAGAAAACAAAAGGGATTGATTGTGATTCGTTACCCACCATTAGTGTATTCATAATGTACAAATTATTTGGTTTTAGAGATCCCAGTTTAGACGAATGGCAAGGGTCAATTTTAACCTCATTTGAAAAAGGCCAGATTGGCGTCCATGCGATATCACTCCACGTGACGTCACAGGGACCTAGTTTCTATACGAGTAGATAGGAGTTTTACATCGTCTGAGGTTACCAATGCACGCATGAGGCACAGAGCTCAGGGAAACATGTCTTAACAAACACCTATTAAAACTGGTCGGAAAGTTTCCTTCTTTTGATAAGGTATTAATAATCCTTATTTAAACCAAGCGCTACCAGCTAGCATGGTACTCAGCTACCTGCTAGCATCCTGCGTCGTATCAGCGCTCAGAGCCTCGCCCCAAGGCCACCTCACTTGCGGCAGCGGGAACCAGAACGACGTCATACGGGAGATTTCCCGGCATTCATACTTAGCCGTCCCGTTTTCGCGCGCTTGAAAATGTTCACTTTTCATTTAATCGCGAAAAATAGATATCGTCATTTAAAAATCTAAAAGCGTGAAACACGTGCTCTTTCGATTTAGGCAATAAAAAAATAATAGGAAGCCACCCTATTAGTGCTTCCATGGATCAATCTGGAAAACGGCTGCTGTTTCCCCTGCAACCATGGTAAACACTATGAAAATGCGTTCATAAAGTTATGCATCAGTTTAAAACTACGCAGAATTTAATTCTGTAATTATTAAGTTCATTATCATCATCATAAACCACAGTTCCGAAGTTTGGTTTGACGTAGCTCTCCGCTCCTCTCTCATATCAAATAACCTATTCATTTTCACGTGGCTCTTCTCTTTTACATCCTTAATAAGGTGTTCCATGTAACTTAAAAGGGGCCCATCCTTTGCATTCCTCCTCGTCCACTTGTCATTTACCGACTGTCTTCATCGCACCATTATGTTTATTGTGTGACATATGAAATTGTTCCGTCTTATTCTTAAGGTTTGTAGAAGGCTTTTCTCCCACTCTTCTGAGGACCTCCTCATTACTCACCAAGCTGATTCATTTTATATTCATCATTTTTCTTTTGCACCGCATATTGAATGCTTCCACTCTAGATAACTCTACTTCTATTACGTCTAGGCCTCGCTCCCATTCATAAACATTATCTCCATGTAACCTCTGATTAATTGTTTCCTTAATTCTACGCTTGTATTCTCAGCTGCTGGTAGATTATTCTTTAAATGTAATGCACTCTTTTCCAGTGATATTTTAATTCCTTCGTGTTAAGGGCATCGCTGTTACTCGGCTTCCTTTGCTGCAAGGCTAGCATTTAATAACACTACCGCAATCACAATTTATTTCCTCCTTATATTCCGCAAAATGCTTATTGGTAAAGGGTTTTCGGCGCTGCGATAATAGTGAAAGTATTTCAAAACCGGTAGACAATGTCATTTTGATAATAATTAAATTTTCTGCGTACATAGATCCTTATCATTATTTTTTTTTCTCTATAAAATCAGCAAGCGACGAAGAATGTATTTCTTCGACACGACTCGAATGTATAGTTGATAGTTTGGTTGGGAGATCCACGTTAGATTCCCTTAAAATCGAATGATTTTTTCTGTTATGTTCATAGAGTAAGCGAGCACAATAATTTTTATCGAAGTTTGTCGCAGATAGAAGCTCAAATAACGAATATTGTTTTCTTCAAAACATTTAGTTATGTGCCTACCCGAAGATAATCTGACGAAAATATAAACCTTGTGATCGTCCATAAAATGAAATAAATTATATTTAGATTTTATGATAGCAATTTATATGAAATATTTGCACTAATCGTTACCTTCTGCAAAGCTTATATTTTATTATTAGTATGTTACATTGAATTGCAGGTTACTATTTTCGCACATATTAAGTGGAGCTTGAATTTTTTTATGATAGACTGAGAGAAAATTTTGCTTCTTATGCAAATTTACTGCGGAATGTGTATGCCTATGTCTCTTTTGTTGAATAATTTGAAGTACGTCCTTTTGGACTTCTTTATACAGGTTTAGAAATAACAACAGTGGTTAGTTAAATAACTTATATGCTGCAAAGCCCAGGGCTTCTAGTGATTCTGGTAATTGAATTGAAATTTGAGATCTATAGATACTTGTACTATTCAAAAGGAAAGCAGATGTTCATGAACAATGATAAAATTAATTTTTTGTTTTTTCATTCATTTTTATTCCTTAGTCGATGGCACTACTGAGAGATTCATCAAATTGCTTCTCCGATTTCATAACAAGTATTCCTACTGTGGTTACTCTCCACTCGAATGAAAACCTTCAACTGAGCAGTTATTTCCCAATGGCTACTGAGGAAATCCGTCAGGAACCTTCAATTTTTTTCCGTTGACCTGTGGATGCAAAAAAATATATATGTATAATTAATAACTAGAAAAAATCGCATTATTTTTCATGATTCAGTTACCTAATTTATTTATGAAAACTTACTATTTGGTAATAGATTTTGCCTCAAACAGTCATTTTTACTGGAATGTAATTATTCGAGGAGGTTCTAATTTCCTTTATCTTCCACCTCAATTTTATAGCCAATTTTTATTATTATTTTTTTATCGTGAACTAACATTTGGAGGTTCATTTCATTTTGCATTTAAAATACGACTTTGCCCCCATAAATTTCACGGCATGATCTGTATGAGAATGAAGTAAGCATTTGTTATTTATATAATTCGTCCGCCGTAGCAGCCTTTTCACAATTTCTCATTTAACACTTTTCTTGAATGTTTTTTGCTCGAATTACAGTAGAACTATATAATTCATATCGAGACCACAACTGCATAGAGAGTCAATTGACACGTCCGGACGTCAGTTGACGCGGTAGATTTCGGGAACGAGTCCAAACAAAATTAACGTCTTGTTACGCCACGATGAGAAACTTTTGGCCAATTCTTCCATGAGCTCAATGTGTTTCCGGCTTTTTCAAGAATTACTCACGCGACAGTCATGAGTTTTCACATGTCACGCGGCGTCAGCCAATAGAAAATACGTTTTGCGGCCGAAGCTCATAGCGGGCTTTTTAAGCTGCTTATCCCGCGTATAAATCGAAAATGCACTGTGAAAATTGGCGTATCTAGCGATTTGATCGATGGAATTTTCTTCCTCATAGAATAATCCTCCAAAATCGCTAGAATAGTAATGGTGGTGGTTCTCGGGAATTGTTGCGTAGGTAATATTTTCACACTCAGCGTTTCACTCCTCCTTCTGGGAGCGTTATCAAGAGAATGGGAGGGAAAGCGTGTTCGTCCCGAGCTTATATAGGTTTCGTTAACCCATTGTTGACCCGATTTTGAATTTTCGCGGAAGGCGATAGCCGTTGGTCATGAGATTGAGCCAGGAACCCTCTCCATATGCGGCTGAGGTTATATCCACCCTCCCCCTATTGAAGCTGTTTTCGCTATCTCGACGGATTCACGTATAAGACGCGGATGATATTCTTCCGTCCTCGCCAATACCCGCGTAGCGTTAAACATTATTTTATGCCCAGGGCTGGAGGCGTAAGACGAGACGAGAACGGTTTCCCTCCCATTCTCTTGATAACGCTCCCAGTAGGAGGAGTGAAACGTCGAGCAAGAAATTGTTACCTACGCAGCAATTCCCGAGAACCACCACCAACATTGATAAAAGAAGCTGTGAAAATCTTCATACGAAAATTAGAATAGTAATGGCTTTGCCTGGTTTCGCTACTTAGTTGGGCCCTTTTTGCTTCTATAGCGTTAAGGTGTTTTTCCCCGTCCCATCCCTTACGAACCTATCCTACCCCAGAGGCGTCGTCGGGATCCTATCGCGGCGGCGCCTCATTCCTTTTGCCCTCCTCTCCGGCCCCTCCCCGGGCGATCGGGCGTATAAGTCTCTGACTTGGCTCCCGGCCCCAGTGTGTTGTATCCTCCAAGGGCACCCCTTGAGCCCTCATTCTCTTGATGAATGAAAATTGAACTTTGTTTTTCCACATATATATTTATTTAATCACGACCGCGGTTTCGACGCACTGCGTCATCCTCAGGCGAGGAGTACAATGAAAGATCGTCTTAATGTACCCGACCATATAAACCAGAAGTAGTGGTCAGGTACATTAAGACGATCTTTCATTGTACTCCTCGCCTGAGGATGACGCATTGCGTCGAAACCGTGGTCGTGATTAAATAAATATTTATGTGGAAAAACAAAGTTCAATTTTCATTCAACATGAGTAAATTCCATAAAGTGACGCCTCAAACCATCAACCCTTATTCTCATTGTGAAAATTGGCGTGCATGTTTTTTTCATCGTTACCTTATCGGTTTGAAATGTCGAAAACCGATTTTTAAAGCTGAGTATTCCCTCCTATTATCCGTAGGTGCTCCGCATTGACGTCACTCGTCCCACAGCGTATCCATGGGGTGAGTAAGCGAGATGGAGGATGCGCGGCGGAGAGAGGCATTTGTCGGCGGCGGCAGATATCGGGGCCCTCTCCGAGTAAACAGTTTAATTAGCTCCACCGGAGGCAGGGGGCGGAGTTGCTGCGAAGGGTGGGGGAATGGGGAAAGACATCTTCCTCTCCCCGTTCTTCGAAGGTGTAGGGAAGAGAAGGAATGCACGGCAAACAGACGAGGCCAAGCTCTTTAATGCACGCAATTTACACCCGAATAATCCGAGGTTACGGATAACATCTCATTACTATGTTTAGGCCAACTTAATGCGGTGCATAACTAATATGATATCTACTTCTCCTTCTCCTATCTCTCTTTCCTCTCCTTCGCCTATTATATGTGAAGATTTTAGGTGAAACTAGGTGTACTTTCAAATGATATCTTGTTAGAAAGTACAAATTAACATTATACATTTCAGTGGTTTGCACATTTAAAATTAGCACTCTTCAAAAGTATGAAGCATGAAAGTTCATGCAAAAGTTTGTCATTTTACAACTATATTTTCAATCTTGGTATTGAGCGCTATTTCCTGCATGCCATACTTAACATTACTGGTGCCTGAATTTGATATTCACCTCATATTTTTTTGCTGTATGAGCGTCGACATGTCCTTCACTCCTGTGAAAGGGCCCATATCTTGTCTCATAAATGTATATCCATGCTCACAAATGGGAAACAATAAAAGAAGGATATATTGTACAGTCCGTTTTCCTCAGGTTAAATGTTTGGAGAAGCAGAGAGGCCTAAAGTTATCGCTTATTTTATTCTACAGAAAATTAGCTTTAATCTACATCTCCACTATTTCCTGAGAGGACTTTTCGCTAGTCTTAATGATCAGCCGTTTGGACGACATTGTTGCCTGCAAAATGTCGGGTGCCTGAGCACGCGTGCCGATGCAGGCACGCAAAAATAAACACGCCGCCGATCCCTAAGTCGGCTCAGTGTCCGAATCAGACGAAAATCGAGCTTCACATGTTTTGTTTCAGCGATGACAAGCGACAATCTCCTCGTTTCCATCTCATTAAACAGACTATCCCAAGTTTTCATTGCGTTTTGCATTCGTGGGAGCGCATGATGCCAACTGCACGACAAATGCCGCATTAAAATGGTTAATCACCTCTGTCTTAAATATAAACGGACCGCCCAAGATGGCTGTTTGCGCGCAGTAACTACAATTACCTAACAAAATTGGAGTTAAATTGAAAAAAATTCAGGATTGATTTTCTATCGCTTGTACAGTTGCAAACATATTCTATTTATATAAAAGGCGTATAAAATCGTGTAGGTGGTGTGATATCCTATTGGCTGCCCCTTCTAGCGTTTCTAGTTGCCATTTGTTTCCACCGTGAGCGACGCACGAGTAATCCAGACAGCCCGTGACCTCATAAAACACGTCTTATTGTCTATTCGGACGTGTTAGAGTGAGTCACTCGCTCTGTTTGCGCACTCGTGGCTACCTTTCCCTGCTTCGCTAGTGCGATAAATCTCGGAATATCGCCCTGCAAACGGTCAACCAAGGCAAATACTTGGGATGGGAGCAAATAGTGTGGTAATTTGCCAATATTGTCACTAGAAGTGTTGGTGTGCAGCAGAAGACTTGGCACTTCTTCTCCGATGTCCCATAAATGTCGGGAGTTGGAGGGCGAATTTAACGTGGAACAATGTGACACTTAAGAGGCGCCTCTCATGAAGGAATAACAAGACGGCGGCGGAAAGGTATATTTATACTCGGGGAGGAATAATTTTATCCGGTAGGAAACTGTTTGTTCCTCTATGAGTAGGCATGAAACGTGCGAAGCGGTGCGAAAACCTGTTATATCCAGGAGCGACAAACGGCCATTTTATTAAAATCGATATATTTCATGCATGATCACACTTGTGGTGACGAAGAAAATTATTCTTTCTATCGTGAGTGTTGAAATAGTGGATTCTGCTGTATCTACATCCACATTCTACCCTGCGAACCACCTCTAAGGTGTTTGGTATGGGTGATCAATCATCATAATGCAAGAGGATTACCACATGCACACCTTACGGTAATTAATATGTTACGCACACCAGCAAAACACTCTTGTACATTCATGAAAAGGAAAATCTTGCCAAGTACTCACGAAGACAGTCTGCCGATAAAGCTAGAACACACGAAACATGTCGTTAGAAATACAGAGAAAATTCAGAAACATGTATTAAGGAATAAATAAGTTAGTAGGCTACACTGCAAGTCAACTAACCTATTAGTAAGCTCTAACGCTGCCGTTATAGTTTCGTATTGATCGTGGAAAAAAACGACATTTTGATTCTATCTGTTCTACTGTCTATCTCTCTAATTTTATTTATATGATCTGATCTACTGTAGTATGTTGGCGTTCGTAAGACATGGCTTACTTCGCCGGAAAGTAAACTGCTCTTGAATTTACATTATAGGTTTAGTCTAGTTTTCAGCCTATGGTCTGACAGACATTCCCATCTGAGTTGTTCTAAGAGGCCAGTGACACTAACTATCTTAACAACTTTTCACTTACCTGGCAGCTCTTCTTTGTACGCGTTCTAACTATGTTTTTAAGCCTACTTACATCGTATTCCAAACGGGGTGTAACGAGGGAAAAGTAGCTAGTTTCTCTCACCTTGTCGTCGCACTTTCCTAATATTCTTTTAACAAAACCCAAGATACGATTAGCTTGATCTGTTATTTCGCGAATATGTTTATTCCACGATAGATCATTATTGAGTCTAACTCTTACATATTTTACTGAATCTGAAGTCTCTAATTGGGTACCCTGAATGAAATAGCTCCGATGTAGGTATTTATTATTTTAGAAATTCATTACTACGCCTTTTAAATCATCACAATATGTGTTGTCAACCGCCTCGTAATTAATTGGTTAACAGAAGTCGCCAATGGCGTCTTTGACGAACAATGTGATACTAATTTCACGGAGAAATAAGTTATTAAATAAAATTTATGTTCGGGATGATGTGACACATAAAAATTCATAACTTCTCAATTCAATTCCTTAAGATTGCAAATAATACGAGGAAGTTTAATCGATTGATTCGAATTTCACTTGGTGAAAATGTATGCTCAATTAAGATATACAAACTTTTATAACTTTTCACGAATAGGGTAGTTTCTTTCATCAAAGGAAACGAAAGGCATTGATTGCGATTCGTTACCCACCATTAGTGCATTCGCAATATACAAATTATTTAGTTTTAGAAATACCAGTTTAGACGAATGACAATGGTCAATTTTATCCTCATTTGAAAAAGGCCAGATTGGCGCCCATGCGATGCCACTCCACGTCACGTCACCAAGTTTCTATACGAGTAGATAGGAGTTTTACATCGCCTGACATTACCAATACATGCATGAGGCACAGAGCTCAGGGAAACATGTCTTAATAACCACCTATTAAAACTGTCTAATGTCGGAAAGTTTCCTTCGTTTGGTAAGGTATTAACAATCCTTATTTAAGCCAAGCGCTGCGAGCTAGCAGGGTACTCTGCTACCTGATAGCAGGTTGCGTCGTATCAGCGTTCAGAGCCTTGCCCCAAGGTCACCTCAGTTGCGGCAGCGGGAACCAGAACGACGTCACAAGGAGTTTTTCTCGGCATTCATACTTCCCGTCTCGTTTTCGCGTGCTTGAAAATTTTCACTTTTCATTTAATCGCGAAAAATAAATATCATCATTTAAAATATCATCATAAAAAAATGGAATACGTACTCCAGGAGTACGTATTCCACGCTTTTCTTTCGATTTAGGCAATAAAAAATAATAGGAAACCACCCTATTATTATTAGGTGCGATGTCTTTCTACGCAAAGTCGGCGTCATTGTGAGGTCTCTCTCCCGAGAGACGCTGTCGTATTTCAATCTAAAATGTCTCCTTAATGCGAAACGCGTCGTACCTAATAAAAATCGGTAAAAATTTATAAGAGTTGTGTATCTTCATATATTGCGTTGTAAACATCAAGAAAAAAATATATCGCCCACACCTATTCGCCTCGCTGCGGGCATTTTCGATAACCGATCAATGTGCGTCCATAGTAGCAACAAAAATTAGCCTCGAAGGAACAGACTAGGTCCTCCTCCCTCCTCTTCCCTTGCTATCTATTTTTCTGGAATAAATCTACATCTGAATACTACCCTGCGATCCAGTCAAAGGTTGTTTGGCCGGGGGTGAATGATCACAAACGTGCGATTGGTACCCCTAAGTGCGAATCACATGGATGAAAAATGCAGGGCGGGGATTGTGTGTGATTGAGGAAAATTGTGTCAAGAACTTTAATCCCTGCATACTTGCTGTCAGTAGAAAACAAAATTGTAAATGATGTTTAGGTCGAAAATGCACCATTTTTGAATTACAGAATTTTTTAGCCAAACGCTCTGTTTGGCCACGCTTTTGGCCTCGAGTTTGCTCTGTTGCCATATGCTCTGGGCAACTCATGACTTCGAATACTTAGCCTGCATTTCCCTTTACCTTTGTCAAGAGCATGCGGCAACAGGGTAAACTCGCGTCCAATCGTAGCGCTTGGTTCAAAGTTTCCGTAGTTTCAAAATGGTACGTTTCCTACTTAAATGTCATTGCTAATTTTAGTTCTTACTGTCATTAGCTAATCAGGGTTAAAATTTCCCTGACAATACTTTTTCTCTCCAGTATTTATGTAATAATGAAAATCGTGTATGTGGTGCGAAATCCTACCATACGTGCATCAATCCATCCGTCGCAAATGTGGCTTAATACACATTATATAGGAAGCTGTCGACCGTTGCGACGGATAGTATCTGACATTAGTGTATCCATGTAAGGTCAGAACCAAGCAAAGAATTCACCGTGAAGAATTGTAGCTGAAGCAATGCTCAAAAATTATAAAACGAGAAAAATGTAAATGTAAGAAGAACAAAAAATACAAACGGATGAAGAGTATGCTATCAGTAGCCATAGCGACTGCCGCGATTCATTTCATGAGCTGCGAAAATATTGATATCCTATTTTACGGAGATGAAATGGCATCTAAAATTCTGAGGCTGTGCTGTCTATTTCCTTTATTTTCTTATCGTGAATCGTTTTTCAATGGTACGCCGGCAACGGTAGAATATTTTTCATATCATCCTGGGAGAACCATATCCGAATTTTCATGGTTCATTTTGCCTACATTTTAAATTCATTCCTAAAATGAGTCAAGACTTAAATGACATCGCTAATGCATGAAAAGTGGGTCCTAATTTTCGCGTTTTTTGCATTTAAACAAACACCAGAATGACTGAACAGGAATATTTTGTTCTTGTGGTAACTTATTTTTTCTTTCCATCAATCGAATACTTTCATTGAACTGCGGAAGGTCAAAGTAAACGACCCCATTTTACCATGACGGGAGCATTAAAAAACTTAATTATAATACACGCAGTTTTATTTTGTGTTTGTTTTGTCCTTGATGATGGTATCATTAATGTTGAAACGTTTTGCGTTAGCAAAGTGTCCTTAACCTTTGACCTCTAAGCGAGGGCCTATAGCTATGATATGCACATGTAACTTTGGGTAAGCTGTTGGAAAAAAATCCTGCCCAACACCCTTCAAGTGGCTCAGCGGGCATTACGAAAATGTAGATAGCCTATGCAGACCACGTGGCTATGATATCAGGTAAATATGGGCGGTTCGCTTCCGATCAGAAACTATGGAGTGCCTAGGTGGGATTGCTATGACGACTAGATCGCCTCGTGGTCTATGATAGCGTGGCTAACTTACCTACTTGCTACCAAGTGCGTGAGTCCCCCTCCATCCCACCCAGACACTTTTTTTTTTCTATCGCCCGAATAATTTTTTTCCCGTCCCTCGAGGGGCGACGATTTTTTTCGCGTCTGCGAAGCGCTTTGGGGTGCGCAATCCGCCCTTCTTTTGTCCGCTCCGCCACTTTTATTTATCTTCCCCTCCCTCGACTCTCTCCCATTGTTGTTGTTATTATGTTTTATGGCCCATAGGACGGCGCAGCCGCTGCTGCGATGGATGGCGGCGGTTGCTGAAGAATGGATAGAAAGAGAGGCATTGCCGACAGAGGCCACTTTTATACCACTCTCACTGCATCATTCCGCTTGGATTGGGATGCAGTTACACGCACTCAATGCACATGTCCCCTCCACTGCCGTGCCATCTACTTCCCAGTAGTTCGTACCGCCTCCACGCGTCCAAAATAAATCCGACTGAATACGTATTTGTGCGGTAGAACACAACTTACGTGTTGCCTCATGAAATCTCTCTTTTACGAGTCTTTCACATACATGTATGCCCATTTCCGGTTAAGATGCTTTTTTTGGGGACATGTCACAGGTAGTTCCGAGCAGAGTGTGGCCCACCCTCGGATGGGTCGCTATAATCCACAACCCAGTGCTCGAGTCGCCTACCCCCGCTGCCGCCTCCCTCTTCGAACCTCAGAGCGGGATATTCCTTCCCGAAAAACTAACCGCTCTGGCTGCAATGTCAACTTATGCAACTTTGGAAATGCAGCAAAAAATGATTGTTTACTTCGTCTTCCGGCCCATCTTACGATCAAGTGCATCTTTGAACCATGTGTCTGCAATAAAAGTAAACTATTTTGTGAACCTTGCTGCGGACCTCCGGAAAAATGACAACAGCGCTTAGGAATCAACATCTAAATAATACCCTGCGAGACACATCTAAGGTGTTTGGCAACGGGTGACCAATCTGTAGCATGCTGCAAGTGGATCCCCTCATGCTCACCCCACGGTCATAAAAATACTTCGTATGATAGTAAAAAAATACGTGCGCTTTCATACAAAGGCACAACTTGCTAACGGTTGGTAATCCCTAATGTAAATCCGTGCTAGGTTAGAACCATAAATACTCTACATAAATACTCTAGTAATATAAACTCTATGGTTAGAACAATAGAAAAATAAAAACATGCCACGAGTCGTCGTAGCGAGTGACGCCATAGATATTATTCCACTAATAGACACCGTTGGTATCCCTGGCAGAGCGGAGAAAGAAAGATATTTTAAATATCACTGTTTTGCATTCTATTTCCTTTATTTTCTTCTCGTGATCACGTCTACCATGGTACGACGGTAAACGATTTCTTTCTCGAATTACCTACGTAAATTTAGATTGATACTTAAATAACGCTATACTCCTGTGATTAAATCATTTTTATTATCATGCTGTAATCTCAGTTTTTATTTGACGCAGCTCTGCCAAAAGATGGAAGAGATCATTCGTTACACCTATACATACGATCCGTAAAAATGACGAAATAAAATCACACAAATATAAGGCATCTTCAGTAGCACTCTGCATCACGTAGGTTTGTGTATTTGGGACTGTCCGCAGCAAAGCAGTGAAATCTTATCAGCAAAAATGTGATCCTCTGCCTCTTGAGGTTTTTATGTACGAAATGACAGAGATGGATAAAGAGAAACCATATACACCATCAAATCTTGCGTTTTACAATTCAGCGTTAATTAAAGTAAACTGTTATTTTATTAATGCATCGCCATTACTGTTATCACGGCTGTAACGAAAAACAGTACACGCATTCAAGGGTATTCGAACGATGCATCATTAATCTATGCTTAGGTAGCAAGTCCTTCGCCCTTGCTTCCTTTTAATGGTGTGACAAAGTTATTGCTTCGGTTGAGCAGTCTGGAAAACGGCTCCTGTGTCCATTGCAGCCATGGTAAACACAGTGAAAAATCGTTTATAGCGTGAAAATTAGCAATAAAACAGCGTAGAATTTAATTAGGTAATTACTTAGTTCATATCAGTCATCATCATCACTGGTCAACAATCTTAGGACTGGTTTGACGCAGCTCTCCACTCAGTTCTCCTAGCAGCTAATCTTTTCACACCTAAGTATTTCTTCTCTTTCACATCCTTCTTTACTTGTTCCATATATTTTGTTCGAGGTCTTCCTTTTCCGTTCTTACCATCCACTTGTCCCTCGACGATGTCTTTATCAGGCCATCATGTCTCAAGATGTGGTCTTAAGGTTGTTCCTTCTTCTTGTTAATGTTTTCATGAGGCTTCTCTTCTCTCCTACTCTTCTTAGGACTTCCTCGTTACTATCTCGGTCGATCCATTTGATTTTCATCAATCTTCTGTAGCACCACATTTCAAAGGCCTCTATCCTTGCTTTCTCCGCTGCGGTCATTGTCCATGCCTCACTTCTGTATAGGAGCATACTCCAAATGTAGGTTCTCATAAATTGTTTCTTTACTTTCATATTTAAGTTTCCCGCTGTAAGCAGGTCTCTCTTTTGGTGGAATGCTCTCTTCGCCTGGGCTATTCTGCTGATAATTTATTTCTTGCTTCTCCCGTCATTAGTAATCTTGCTTCCCAAATAACCGAATTCATCCACCTCTATCAGTTTTTGCTTCCCTATTTTAATGTTAGCCTTGACTTCTTCTCTTCTTTTGCATACTTATACTTTGGTTTTCTTCGTGCTTATTTTTAGTTGATATTTACCCATTACCTTACCCATATTAACCAGAATATTTTTCAAATCCTTCTCTGTTTCTTTGTCATCGGCAACTCTCAGTATGCTAATTTTTTCTCCATGGATATTCATTCCCAATGCCTTTTCTTCGATTTCATTAATGGCTTTATCAATGTAAACGTTGAAAATTACGGGTGACAATGCACAGTCTTGTATCACTATTTCCTAATTCTCGCTTCTTCACAGCTGGGCCCTGATTTTATCACCGCTACTTGGTTTTGTTCATATCAGTACAAACCAAATTTCGAAGATTGGATTGACGCAGCTCTCCCGTTGTGACTCTGGTCCCGTGGCAGTTAATTCCCATATATTTGTGTATTTCTTCCTTGATAACCCACTCTAATTAAGGATAAATCCTGATTACTTCCTTGATAACTCTACTCTCATTCTAGGCCTTTCTTCCCAATAATTCTTCCTTCCTCGACTATCTTCATTAGGCCATTAACTTGTACTGTCTTCTTGTCAGGATTTTTAGAAGACTTCTCTTTTTTCCCAATCTCCCCAGCACTAACTGCTCACTCGTTCGATTCATTTTATAAATGCATTATTCTTTTATATCACCACATTACGAACGTAATTATCAAAAAAATCTAAATTTATTTGTGATGGAAATAAGTACAATGTAATATGTAAAAAATTAGCCGAAATGTCCGCTGTGCCTCAGGAGTAGTAGCCAGGGGCGGTTGCAAGGGGACTCCACTCAGGCGGTTGCTTCATGCATGAAATGATCACTTTGAAAAGGGTCGTATAGATGAAAAGGGCCTATTAGCAAAGAGGAGCCCACTGTCACCATCTGTGCGGCACAAATGTCAGGTCAGAGGATAAGTGTCAATGAGTATGCCACAAAAAATGGATTTTTATTCAACTTTAGAAGCTTCTGAGAGGATCGTTTGTAAGAGTTTAAAGAAAAGTTTAGTGAAGAGTTTGATTTGGAGTGTAGCTCTCTACGGTGCGGAAACGTGGACACTGAGGAAAGAAGACGAGAGAAGATTGGAGGCATTCGGGTTGTGGGTATGGAGAAGAATGGAGAGGGTGAAATGGACGGAGAGGAAAAGGAACGTCGAAGTTCTGGATATGGTGGGTGAGGAGAGGCACCTTTTAGATGAGATACGGAGGAGACAGAAGGTATGGATGGAGTTAGTGCTTAGCGGGGAGGGGATGTTGAAAATGGTGTTAGAGGGTAGAATGTTAGGGAAACGAGGGAGGGGAAGGAAAAGAATAGAATTTTTAGATAGATTGAAAGAGAGTAGGCCTTACTGTGAGTTAAAGAATGTAGTGCTGGAAGGAAAGGGAGGCTTCCAGATCACTTCTGCGTACTCCATGGAAACCTACCTTAATCGGTAGAATACTATAATAATAATATAGCTAAGCGTCAATATGCTCGTTACAGAGTCACCTATTCGTAATTCACCATAAGACTTTTCATGAGCTGATGACGTCATTTCTGAGTCGATATAATTCATTCCACCATCATCATCATTAGTCAACAATCGATTGGTTTGACGTAGCTCTCCATTCCTCTTTCCTATCTGCTAACCTTTTCATTGTGACGTGTGACGTATTAATTCTCCTTACATCCTTTGTAACCTATCGTATGTAACTCATTCGGGAACGTCCCTTTCCTTTCTTACCTTCCAATTGTCCTTCACTGTTTTCACCAGGTCATAATTACTCATAATGTGACCAACTAAGTTGTTCCGTCCTCTCCATAAGTTTTTTTTTAGAATATTTCTCTTTTCTCCCACTCTTCTTAGCACTTTCTCGTCGCTTCCTTGGTCTCTCCACTTCATCTTCATCATTCTTTGGTAGCACCACATTTTGCTCAGTCATTTTCCTATTGAAAATTGGATTATTAGACTCTGTTACTTGGCCGCATTTCGTTTTTATTTAGCCACTCACCTCACTTATAGCTTTCCTGACAAATATGCGCGATCATTAGCGCGGTTTGCTCTCAACTCTTCTCGACTTTAATTGCATCACTTTTCTGTGGCCTGAACAAGGAACTGCCACTGGTGTTCACCTCTCTTTTCTTCCTGCTTCTCCGCACGTCCAATAAAAAAAGAAGGAAACGCCCCAAAGACATCAAGTATGCTTTCTCTCTCTCGCGAACTATGTATCTGCAATTTTAATTACTCCGGCAAAACTTGAACGACATCACAATCTTTTTGCTGTTCATTTTCATCTAATTTTACCCGCAGTGGGAAGGTTTGCGGATGAAAAGTTGAAAGAGCTGCACCCACTTTGCTCTTGACAGGCTGCACCTCGAGCACGCGGAGTGCATTTAGGATCCGGTGCAAAAGACTTAATCCGCGAACCAAATAAAATCCTATATAATGCAGGATTTGGTGGAAGGTGGTATTATTACGAGGGTGGTTTGAAAAGTTCTCGGAATGGAATATAAAAAATATTCTTACATCATTGAAGCTTATTTTATTTTTCAATGTAGTCTCCTTGTAGATTACTACATTTGGTCCAACGATATTCTAGTGCCTTGATCCCATCTAGAAAATGAGATTTCTCTAGGCCTGCAAAATAGTTGTCAACTCCGGCTATCAGTTCTTCATTTGAAGGGAATCATTTTATCCACCAAGTCCACCATGAAAAAATTTCAGTTTTGGGAAGAGATGGAAGTCTGACGGAGGCACATCAGGTGAATAAAGCGGAAGTGGCAACAATCAATACCATAGTTGGTGTTATTTTGCCATAGCGACAGCACATGTGTGCAGGCGCGCATTGTATTGATGGAAGATGACTTTCTTCCTTGCTAAACCTGGCCTTTTTTTGCGTATATTTTGTTGCAATTAGTCCAAGAGGTTAGCATAGGATTCTCTAGTAACTGTTTGCCTAGTGGGGAGACAATATATATACAAAATCCCTTTCACATCCTAGAACACTGATGCCATGACCTTTCCAGTCGAAATAATTGTCTTTGCTTTCTTTGGTGGTGGATAATCGTCATGTTTCCACAGCTTTGGCTGTGTTTTTGTTTCTGGGGAATAGTAATGGAACCAAGTTTCATTTTTGGTCACAAATCGGTCCAAAAAATCTTGTTCGTTTTCCCTAAAACGGGTTAAACATTGTTCCGATATGTCCATTCTTATGCGTTTTTGATCCAGCGTCAAGAGTCGCGGCACTCATCTAGCAGATAATTTTTCCATTTCAAATTTTTTAGTTAAAATATAATATACCCTTTTATATGACATCTAGCAAGCAAGAGCAATTTCACCCACTTTCAATTGCTGATCCTTCATTACCATTTTGTGCACTTTTATAATGAATTCTGGAGTAGTGACACTTCTTGGCCGACCTTTGCGCGGACCATCATCTAAGCTCTCCCAACCAAATTTAAATTCATTTGTCCTCTTGGCAACAGTTGACCATGAAGGAGCAGAGTCCCCTAGTGTATTCTGGAAATCGGCATGAATGTCCTTTGCTTTCATACCTATTTCTACGAAGTACTTAATCACTGCACGAAGGTCGATTTTTTCCATCTTCGCAAATCACTATGCGGGAACAACAAAAAAGCCACGTCACCGCCACAGTTATTTTCCACGAGCATTGATGTGGTATGTGTTTACAGCGAACAGTCCTATGGATATCACTTGAAAAGTTCGTTGCACTAGCGCTGACAACTCTTGGTGATTCCGAAAACTTTTCAAACCACCCTCGTAGTTATATAACACATTGTAATATTTTCCCTGAATATATTTCGCACGATTGAAATTGAAAATGTTGTTTTAACAACGAAACGCTTCGTGCGAAAATATATTCAGTGGAAATATAACTAATAAATGAAGTCGGAAGGAAAATCGTGCGACTTGTCAAAAACTACCAGCGAATAGAGTCGGTTCATTGTTTTTACAAAAATTAGGCTGGAAGCCGCTAGACACTTAAGAGGCTACCTGCTGGGTCTTGATTGCTCGAGCAGATTCTTTCATAGTGACAAGGAGAATATTATCTTGAAACCTCACTATTTTTTAAGTCCGGCAGAAACGATTAAATAAGAGAGATATTGCTGAACGGATAGGAACGGGACTTTGTTTATCCTTAGAGCGATAAACGGCATTAATAAATCCCTACTACAGCTACTGATGCGAGCAATGAGGCAAAGAAGCCACGAATCTGGAATATTCCCATACATTTTATAATATTCAATGGATTTTTCCCCGCGCGTCGTGGGTAAAATAGGCATCAGCTACATAGTGCTTTCACCTCAAATTTCATCGGCTATTCAAAGAATTGATAAAAATTCGGACCTGAGAAATAGTGTTAAAACTGTTTTTAATAAAAGATTGTTAAAGAATTTTAGCATAAACCCCAGGAAATGGAAGGACGAATTGTCCGTGGGAATCAATGTCAAACATCCATGCTGTAGCGGCTGAACGTGATTACAATGGCTCCAGAAGTGGGCGACGAATCGAAATAGGATTTTATGGAACTTTTTCATAATATGGGAGGAGAACAAATGGAAATTTAACTCTTATTTTAACTTTCTATTTTCGATTAGTTTCGATACTCTGCACCACTGCCGCAGTCCTGCTTCTTCTGACATAGATAGAGCCAGCGTGGAGCATGATCACTGTAGTTGTTTCGTTACAACCTATGCAAGTTTGATAAAATTTTACAAGGGGAATTATTTTTATTCTTACGGCCTGTGATAATGATTCCATTCAAGTTCCGCTGGAATAATTGAATAATCCGAGACATGGGGGTAAACTTTTCTCGGGATTCCCACCAGGTTAATGTTGTTATAACGGCCAACGTTTCAAGTACCGTCTCGGCACACATCATCAGGGCTGAATATAGATTTATTTAATGTTTGGTTGCTTTTTGTTTGGTTGAAACCAAACATTAAATAAATCAATATTCAGCCCTGATGATGAGTGCCGAGACGGCACTTGAAAAGTTGGCCGTTATAAAAACATTAACCCGGAGGGAATCCCAAGAAAATTTTATCCACATTACTCGCCGGGAAAGCATAAAATCATAATCCGAGACATTATCAGCGTGTGAGAAATCGTAGACGAAGGCTTTTCAAGGAACCAATGTTGTGGCGGTCATACTTGATTATTATCATCATGTGCCTGCACTGTTATGGCAAAAATTCAGGATAAATGAGTTTAAATTATTTCATTTCGGCAACTACTCAATCGTTTGCAAAGAAATAAACTGCAAATGATAGAAAATGTATTCTTCACAACGTCAGGCTTCACTTCGAGGATGCCTTTAATATTAAAAATTATATATCCGCGCTTTTCCTCTAAATTTTGATATTTGTGCAGCAATACAGCAGTAAGGGCATCAGGAAGGTAATTACGTCAGCATAGGAGGCGTTCATAAACAGACAGGAGCGTGTGAGAGGGTTGTTGTGTAAGAGTTTAAAGAAAAGGCTTGAGAATAATGTGATCGGGAGAGTAGGCTACGCCTTCCTAGTCATCGGTAAATAGGCCATAACAAATGCTCATGCTAGCAGGAGGTGTGAGCTCTCACCGATCATGCATTGCTCCATGACCTTAGTGGATGTAGAAAAAATTCAAGGGGTCGCACAAGATATCGTTAGCTGCCTTTATTTATATCGTAATTAAAAAACTATCAAATCACATACAAACCTTACGGAATTTTTATTTAAACTTATGATACACATATAGCAGTCTATGCCATCTAACGATATTAAAGAGTTGCAAATATGGATCTGCAATGTTAGGCAATTCGGACGGACTCGCCAGGTGGGGGCGCGCGCCCCCCTCTCCCCTCATATGTATCCGCCACTGCTCCTTGCAAGTTGAAACCGAAAATGCAAAAAGTACTTATTATTAGGTGGGTATATATCCATGCAGCTGCACAAAGCTAGCTTGATGCCGAAAAGGGAAATGACCAACGAACCCAAACCAGAAAAGAGAGAAAAATGAAAAATATAAATACATGCATTTAGTCGTCCAAACGAGTGCAGCGATTAATTAATTAAATTTATGGCACATCTGTTACTATCCCCAGTATTTATAGGACAGCACGGCATCTTAAATCTCTCCGTTCTGCTCTCTATTTCTTGTATCTATATCTCGTGATCTCTTCTACCATCATACGACGGTAGGTGAAGTATACATTTCATGTCATCTGCGAACACGTCCTTCATGAATCTGCTAAGTATTTTCAGCCTATATTTAGTTCCTCGCTGAAGTAGCGACTTGGTAAATATTTGTGTGTTAATATATTTCGTGTATTAATTGGTCCCACAGCAAAAAATAATTACATAAATTGAATCGCGGATGGAAAAAACGTCAAAATTTGAACGTTTTTGAAGCCCCCTCACAATCTGCTCAGGTCGTATGCCGAATCCATCGCTACACGGTGAACGATCATGCGAACAAAATATAACATGTTCTTATTTTCATTGAATGATCATGCGCCTGAAGGTACATTCGCGAATTTTTCCGCAGTACGCGGCGAATGATTTCATTCACCGTGTATAGCGGCCATGACAGAAGTGGCAATGCCTCGCGACGTCAGGCATTGGGCTGAAAAAGAAAATAGCTGACCAAAACCTCTTAATTGCATTATTTTAGAGCATGGATGTTAAAACTATGCCCAGTAATTTTCGATATATTATAGTGCATATTTTGAAACATGTTGTTTTCATAGGTTGCCTGTTTCAACAAAACACATGTCCTCATAGAGTTGAACAAATTTCGCCAAAATTGCGCGTATTGAATTTTTTCGAAGATCTACACGTTAAGAATAATGGTACGCGTTTTTAGTGATGAAAGTATACGGAAATTTACAATTTTTATTAACGGTTTGTTATTGTTAATTCTCTGCACCTTTCACGACTAGGCTGTTGAATTTGCGACCGATACGATGCAAAATGGCGAACCCTATCTTTCGTCGAATTGCTGTGTTTATTTTGCATTATAGAAAAAAGTTCCCAGAGTTATATCGAGATATCTAGACCATATAATCAGCAAATCCTGTAGAGTGTGGTCCGGAGATGATCTGCTCCCGACGCCGAAATTAAGATCGATTCTTCGATCGTACGGCACAGCTCGGAGATGGCTGCTGGCCACGAGAAAACCCATAATTGACGAATGCTGGAAAGTGAATCTTTTATAGTGAATGAATTGAATGTAAACATTGATATATTGATGCAAAATCCTTTGCCATGTATTATAATCAATTTCTTCAGTTTCTTGTGATCTTTATCGTCTCTAAAACTTTTGCCCGTAAGTATACAGTAATATAAAAAGAAGGACACTGATTTGCTCTCACATATTAACATCAAACTAGATCAAACCTTTTAAATTTTAGAGTGTCCATCAAAAGAGATCATCTGCCACCGTTCGCAGCACAAGAAATAAAATCGATTTTTTTACTGTGCCACGCAGTCCGCGGTTGCATTGCACATTGGCAGACACTGATTTCAGTAAACGTTTTGCCCGTATGTTGATATATAAAATTAAGGGCTCCGAGGTTACTGTCCGATATAGACCATCATTACTGCAAAAGTTTTAGAGTGAACATCCTAAGAAATCATCTGCGACCGTTCGCAACGCAAAAAATAAAACCCTTCATTTACCCGGGGGCCGCTCTTTGAACGACGCATCGTTCTTATTTGCGCGTTGCGTAGGAGTGGAGTCGGGCGAACACCTCGTCGTCCTCTTTGGATATCCATTGCGATATCAAAGGGAGGTGGATGGGGGGGGGAGGGTAATTCTCTTCCCAGATCCAGACACGCTACAGCCAGACACCCCTCCCAACTCCCGCCCCCCTCCCTCGAGGGACAGATTGGTGAGGGGCCATTTGCCGGGAGGGGTCTGTCTGTCAGAGAAAAAGGCGGGAGGGATGTGAGCGGGGGTCAGGGGGGGGGGGGGTAGAGAGAGGAGGAGGCAGACCCCTGGCGGCGGAAGGAGCAGCCGACGCACCCCTCCGTTGACCCTGAAAGGAGGGTGCGAGAGTGTAGCCTTCGGTCAGGGTGTGTGCCAGGGGTGCTCTAGGGAGAGGGAGGGATGGTTGGCCTTGAGGGTCGCTTGGAGGGTGGCAGCATTGGTGCTCGGGTGTCTCAACAGATGGCAGGGGTGGCTGCGAGGGCGGGAGAATGGAGACATGTGGGAATTAGTCCAGCCAACTTAAGGGGGGAAAAATGTGTAGTTGAAAATCTTTGCCCCAAAAACCCTCTTAACCCCTAACCCCTAGAGGCTGAGCGAAAAAAATCCATGGAATGAAAATAAATTGTAAAGAATCACCCAACTCTCTAAATAACGGACGATTCACACTTCCATTGCCTGGGGTCGGTGGCGCAGCGAGGGAGAGCTCAGAGAAATTTTTAAGTTTAATCCATTTCACTTAATTGGATTGATATTACTAATAGAATAGTGTAAGGTTTAATAAAATATCCCTCAGAGAGCCGTGAAACTCACCATTTTCAACAATTTATCTTAAAATTCCGCAATTTATTAATATCGCACCAACCTCTTATCCTGGTGAGTATACCATACCCCCACACACCCCGGTATTAGTTGCACTTAAAACCCCCCAGCCTAAATATCTGGCTGCGCCCCTGTCTGGGGTAGAGGTTAAATCCTATAGCTTGAAGACTATTTCTCAGATCCGAATTCTTATCAATTCTTTGAATAGCCAATGAAATTTGAAGCGAAAGCGCGATGTAGCTGATGCCTAATTTACCCACGACGCACGAGGAAAAATCCATCGAATATTATAAAATGCATGTAAACCCGCATTGTTAACATGTGCAAGTGATTTGAGTTTTTGATGTCGGAGAAAAGCATTTTATCATGATTTTTAGTATCTTAGACAACTTTTTGTTTTAGTAATAGTAAAGTAGGGGTATTCTTTTAACTTTTATTTTTTTATTTACTTATTTCCAACTTCCCCGTAAACAGCTCAGAACGGCCTTTACAATGGGTGACCGACGGTAATGACACAAAGTGTACAACCCACAATATTAAATTGTGTTGAAATTTTTTAGCCTTTTTCATATCTTGGAGACTATACATTTCCTCAAAATTTCCCCGGACATACTTGCTTAATAAAAAAAAGCGCTGGTGAGAATCAATTGCGTGATATTTTTCCAACTAGAAAATCCTCATTTGAGCCTATTTTTCCATGTAGATATTTTCCTTCCTTTCCTATTCTCTGTCCAAAAGAGTTCTAGGGCATTAGAAGCCGCAGGAGTGAAAGCTTAAGCTGAAGCAGGTCGCAACGCGCCATTCGTTACTAACGCGGAAGTACTCCATTATCTTTCTTTCCAGTATCAGCTAAATCCAAAGCTTTTTGGCCGCGCAGTTGTAAGGATTCCTGATGGGCAATCCGATCGCTTCAGAAGAGAACGCTAAAATTAACTTCTGGGAAGGAAGCAATAGGGTGGTTTCCTATTATTTTTTTATTGCCGAAATCGAAAGATTATTACTCCTGGAGGACGCATTTCACGCTCTTGTGTTAGATTTTCGAATGACGATATATATTTTTCACGATTAAACGAAAAGTGACAAATTTCAAGCGCGCGAAAATGCGACGGCTAAGTAGGAATGATGGGAAAAAGTCCGTGTGACGTATTTCTGGTTCCCCCTGCCGCCTTGTGAGGTGACCTTGGGGCGAAGCTTGAGCGCTGATACGACGCAGGCTGCTAGCAGGTAGCTGAGTACCCTGCTAGCAGGTAGTGCTTGGCTTAAATAAGGATTATTATTTCCCTATCAAACGAAGACTTAGGTATTTTTAATGTGTGATTATTAAGAGATGTTTCCCTGAGCTCTGTGCCTCACGCATGCATTAGTAATCAAAGTCGATGTAAAAATCCTATCAACTCGTATAGAAACTAGGTCCGTGTGGCGTCACGTGGAGTGGCATCGCATGGGCGCCAATCTGGCCTTTTTCAAATGAGGTTAAAATTGACCATTGCCATTCGTCTGAACTGGGCTTTGTAAAACCAAATAATTTGTATATTATGAATATACTAATGGTGGGTAAGGAATCGCAATCAATGCCTTTCGTTTTCTTTGATGAAGGAAACTACCCTATTGCGTAATAGAGTATTTGCATGAATTTGATTACTTAAGTATTTTTCGAACTATGAGCGATAAGAGATCGAAGCTATTCAAGGAAATCCCGAGGAAACACTTTCGCTTTCACTTCAAAAGTAAGTGGATGAGTTAATAAGAATCCCTTATCATCCACGTCACGTATTGATTTATGCGAAAAATTAAATCAGAATGTGAAAAATGAGCGAAACGCCCGTTAATCATCCGAAACAAAATGAAACAGCGCATACGCAATAGAATGATATAGAATGACCCATCGTGTCGTATCGAAGATCATCATCGTCATAGGTCAACAATCCTAAAGGCCGTTTTACACGGGACACGCCATTGCGCAATCTGGCGTATATACGAAGACGCAGTCAAACGCGTCGTGTAAAGCGGTGAATTACCAGAACGCATGCGTGAATGCATGGATGCGAGATGGCTGAATATCCCATGCTCTAATTCCGAGCTCTCATTCTCGAAATTTCAAAAAAATGTTTTCAGTGCTAACCTAAGCAGTGACATGCCCCGTTTAAAGGCCGTTTTACACGGGGCACGCAATAGGGTGGTTTCCTATTATTTTTTTATTGCTTTAATCGAAAGATTAATACTCCTGGAGTACGTGTTTCACGCTTTTAGATTTTTAAATGACAACATCTATTTTTCGCGATTAAATGAAAAGTGAAAATTTTCAAGCGCGCGAAAACGCGACGCTTAAGTATGAATGCCGGGAAATATATCCGTACGTCGTATTTCTGGTTCCCCCTCCCGCCCGGTGAGGTGACCTTGAGGCGAGGCTTAGCGCTGATACGTCGCAGGATGCTAGCGGATAGCTGAGTACCTTGCTGTCTGGTAGCGCTTGGCTTAAAAAAGGTTTATTAATACCTTATCATACGAAGAAAACTTTCCGAACTTAGCCAGTTTTAATAGGTGATTATTAAGACATGTTTCCCTGAGCTCTGTGCCTCATGCATGCATTGGTAACCTCAGACGATGTATAACTCCTATCCTCTCGTGTAGAAAATAGGTCCCTGTGACGTCATGCGGATTGGAATCGCATGGGCGCCAATCTGGCCTTTTTCAAATGAGGATAAAATTTGACCCATGCCATTCGTCTAAACCGGTATTTCAAAAACCAAATAATTTGTGTATTATGAATACACTAATGGTGGGTAACGAATCGCAATCAATGCCTTTCGTTTTCTTTGATGAAGGAAACTACCCTATTGCGCAGGTTAGAGCTGCGTTAATTTCTAAAATGGCGTGGAATTGCGCGAATGCATGAACAAAATTAGAACAGGGGCTATTTTGCCGTATAGCATCCACGCATTCTCGCATGTGTTCTAGCAATTCACCGCTATACATGACGCAATTTTGATTGCGCCTTCGCACGTACGTCAGATTGCGCAATTCCGCGTACCGTGTAAAACGGCCTTAAGATTAATTCGACGTAGCTCTCCATTCCACTATCCTATCCACTAGCCTTTTCATAGTGATATTTTTTTTCTTTAACATCCTTTTTAACATGTCCTATGTAAGTCATTTGCGGCCCTCCCTTGCCCTCTTTCCCTCCCACATGTCCTACGGTAGTCTTCATAAGGGCATCATGCTTCAAAATGTGGCCAACTAAGTTGTCCCGTCTTCTGCTTAAGTTTTATCCATTCTTCTTAGCACTTTCTTATCACTTACACGGTCGATTCTTCTTATCTTCATCATCCTTCGGTAGCATCACATTACGAATGCTTCCATTCTTGACTTCTCTGCATCTGTCAACGTCCGAGCCTCGCTCCCGTAGCAAAACATACGTAGCATCTTATGAATTGTTTGCTCAATTGTTTACTTGTATTTTCAGCTTTTAGTAGTTTCTATTCTAGTTTTTGTAGAAAGCCCTCGTCGCCTATTCAGTCAGCCTTGAGTGATGCGAGGCGAAGTCTTACATCAATTAATAATCCTCTCGTGTTGGCCAAGCGAATGCCAATTTTTCTCTGCTTCATGTCTCTCTAAATGATGTCCCAGCATTCGTCAGATGATTCCAAATTGGGAAGGAGAAGTCAGAATTGAATAAGACATATACCTTAGAATGTTGGCAAGGGAATTAAAAGCTTTACTTAAAAAACAGCCTCATTATCAAGCAATCATGACGAACGATGGAGTTTCCAATGCTATTGTTGAAAATAGCAACGTGAGGAGATATGAATGGAATAATACCGCACTATAGGAGCTCAACGTCCAAGGTCACGGATCTAGGAGACCGAGAACTTCATTAAGTTTCTATTTGCCAATCAGTGGATGTGAAAGGACCTTTGACTCTATCGTGAGTAAACAGGCGAGCATAAATGAAACTATTTTGATCCGCCTTCGGAAATATAATTCCCTCTCTTTAAGGAACATCAACTCATTGAAAGGATATTCCGTGATAACGAGGAAACTCAAGGCCCGTGAAATCTTTTTTCGTACTTCCCAAATGTCAACTCAGAGCACTTCGATTGTTGAAAATTTTCTTTATGTTTCAACGGTTCATAAAACTAAAATGGCTCTGTGGCAGATTAACACTAGCTCGAAGAAAATTATATTGGGCTCTAATTCGGATGACGTAGTAGATTGAGCCAAAAACGGGCACCGTTTGGAAGTTCCGTAAGTGACTCACCTAGGGCCCGCTAGTGAACGGGTTATTTTTAGGGCTCCCTTGCTCGGGAATCGTTCATTTCCATCATGTCATTGCTGTTGCCTCAATGAATGACTGACTCATCGTTCGATTCAATGTAAAGATCCCACAGCTCTCCGAATATGGTAAATTTCATTCGGGAATACAAACACTAGGAAAGAGCTAGTTAACAAGCTGAGCCGTAGGGTATCATTGCGTTGAGTATAAAGAAAAGGGTAGCGAATATTCCGATCGGGTGTGTAGCACTTTACGGTGTAGAGACATGGACGCTTAGGAAGGAGGACGAGAGAAGAGTGGAGGCGTTTGAGATGTGGGTGTGGCGAAGAATGGAGAAGGTCGGAGATGAGCGAAGAAGTGCCGGACATGGTGGGCGAGGAAACTTCTGTTTGCGATGTAGAGGAGACCGAAGTAAAGGATGGGGCGAGTGATTAGCGAGGAGGGGATGTTGAAAACTGTTAGAGGGTAGTCCGTTGGATTAACGTGGGAGGGGAAGGGAGAGGATTCTTATATAGAATGAAAGGGAGTTGGCATTGTAAATGGAAGATGAAATTTCTACCTGATTATCTAGATCCTGATAGGAAGGATTCGCAAAATGGTTTATGTTACCCTTTCCTAATTGGTAGAGTACGTATAAGACTTCTAATCAAGCGCCAGAATTCTGTGGCCTCTTTGCTCTAAGTTATTAAGGATTATTCTTTAACACATGTCTTTCCTTTCTTTTTGGTATTCTTTTGCGATATCCTCACGAAATGGTATTTTTATCATAGCCTTTATCAAGATTTTATGTTTGATTTCCCATGTTCCCTATTTTTTCCCACATTTTACATATTTTAAGCTAAGAAATCCTATGATTTTTCCTATGACACGCTTAATTTACCTTTGATTCGATATTTGATATAGATCCGATGTTAGATATAGATTGCTTTTGTCGGCCACTGCATGTGCTGGCACCCATCCCGCATTCATATCGATTTAAAAAACGTTGACATTCGCAGCAATGACGAACAGAGTGATCCGAATTTCACTTTGGGGAAATGAACCATGATTTGGGTAGTAAGCAGAATTTTGTATCCGCAATGGTAAAGTTTATCGAATTCTCAACTTTTCACTGCTATCTCTTGCGTGTGCAAGTAATCATTTACAAATATTGAGAGTAGAAATGGACCATCAAGCTAACGGCATTTGTGAATACCGATTAGGAATGCTCTCTTAAGGCCGTTTTACACGGGGCACGGAATTGCGAAGGTTAGAGCTGCGTTAATTTCTAAAATGGCGTGGAATTGCGCGAATGCATGAACGAAATTAGAACAGGGGCTATTTTTCCGTCTCGCATCCACGCGTTTTCGCTTGTGTTCTAGCAATTCACCGCTTTACACGACGCAATTTTGATTGCGCCTTCGCACGTACGTCAGATGACGCAATTCCATGTACCGTGTAAAACGGCCTTTAGTCGCAACATGAATCTAACGTCTACAGGTTGGATAGAGAGGCAATGGATATGGTCCCATTGTAAATAAACCTCGAACCGAACTCCCTTTAAAACTAAAGTACCAACACATGACAGAGAGATTTTTTCTCGTGTCAAATCGCGTTAAAAATGCGCGCGTTTGTCATTTGTGTCCGCGAGAGGATCGTCGTTGAGATGATAAAGTGCGCGCGCGTGATTTCCGATAGATGTCAGCTGAAGAGGCGGCGAAGGACGGTCCAAATTTAACGGAACAATTGGCGAGTGAGTGAGTGATGGAGGCGACCCGATGCGAACGGCCCTTTTAATTGGATTGACGTCTTTCCGTGCGATAGCCGATCTGGGGGAGTTGGGGGGAGGAGGATGGGGTTGGGTGAATGGGGGGTGTAGGGAAGGGGGAAGAGATGACGGGGTGAGGGACGAACAAGTTCAGCGCAGGCAATGGCCGGAGATGCCGTGCGTCCTCAGCGTGGAGGAAATGCGTAAACAAGCGAGCGATGTTCGTCTTATGCCCATGCGACCATGAAATCGGTGAACTTGTTGAAATAAAAGAGGATAGCTGCGGAACTCGTCAAAAACTGCTACAGACGTAGAGAAAGCGTTTAAAAGATGTTAAACGATTGCAGCTGAGAGCCGCTGAAAGGTTCGGAGGGTGCGCGTTAGCATCAGATTGCTTGAGCAATTGAGACTAGATATACGAGGGAGGTTTTTTGTTCGACCTCCAATAGCTCAGGAAAAATGTCATACAAGCGACATGTGTGTACTGCGCGGGTAGGGCAATTGCGCGTCTTCCGCACCACACGCTCAAGCCATTTCTGACCGTAAGTTGCTAGTTTAAGGTTAATGGCAATCTCATCAACAACACTGCCTCAATTGATTCTCCCGCCAAGCGCGTACTGCGGAGAGAGAATAAGAAAAATCGCCTGTATGTCTTCAGCATTGACATGTCTTGGCCTTTATGCCGATAAAATAGAATTTTTCTTAAATGCAATGTGACTAGAGTGTGAAAAAGTGTGAAAAATTACGTCCAATCCCATTCAAAACAAAAGAAGAGACCAGCTGACTTCTGAAGAGTTCTGATTCCATGACAACGCCCGTCATCTCAGCGCTGATGCAGCTCAACTGCTCCTTGAGCGATTTCAATGGGACATTTTCGATCACTCGTCGTGCACTTGTGCCGGGGGACTTCCATCTCTACGCTGAAATGAAGATCTGGCAAGGTGGCAAACGTTTTCAAACGGGCGATGAGCTTCAGGACAGAGGCATAAGTCATTGGAAGTCATTGGCGGCAACATCCTATGAAGGAGGTATAGTAAAGCTTGTCCACGGGCACGACCAATTCCTCAATTGACGAGGCATTTATGTCGAAAGGACACCACAAGTGTGCTCAAAATTTAGTGATGAAATAATTTTAATCAATCTCTTTGTCTTCTGACTCGGTGGCGGCGGGGTGAAGTCCCCGCCTGCCGAACATGAGGTCGCAGGTTCGAATCCCGCCTGGGTACCCTATCCAGGGCATGGTTGTTCGTGTGCGTTTAATTGTTAAATTTGTCGAACCCTCCGATACAAAATGGCCTATGGAAGCTGTATTCGGTGGTTTAGGAATAAAAATAAAAAATCATGACCCATCGGAGGTTGAAAAAAATGACCCTCGTATTTCAGACCGACAGAGAAAACATCAAATTAGAACCCTGCTATATTCCTAGGTGCGACAATACGACCCTACTACATTTTCAAATTTGATAGAATAGATATATATTAAGGAAGATAATTTTGCCGAACGAATAGATATGGGAATTCTTTTTTCCACCGTAAGACCTTTAATAGATGCTAGGAGGAAATATGTTAGAGAATTTG
Organism: Ischnura elegans; assembly: GCF_921293095.1. Lineage (NCBI taxonomy): Eukaryota > Metazoa > Arthropoda > Insecta > Odonata > Coenagrionidae > Ischnura > Ischnura elegans. The sequence continues at coordinate 14,057,109 of NC_060248.1, read as the reverse complement.
CTTCGTTTTTTTTAACTGCAGATGTCCTAACACCCCCTTCCACACGCCTATTGAGGCGGCTTGCGGAGTACGAGTAGGTATGTAAATGTAGAAATGAAAATGCGAAACAAGTAGGGATAAAGAAAAGATAAAAGGGAGAGAGAGAGAGGCGGTGCGAAGTGACCTTTTTGCGTTGATGAACCCCTTAAAACCAATTCTAAATATCTCTTTCTGTTAGCGAACGACCCCATTGTGTCCTTCGAAAGCCCGCAGATGGTTAAAAGTGACGAGTCATTCATGCAGTAGTAATGGGTCGCTAATGTAGAAGAGTCTGGCTGGACACGCTGTCGATTATATCTTTAACTTATTCTTTAATGTTTTATGGAGAAGTGGTAAAGTGTTGAATGGCATGTGTGAGTCATGCATTTTTATCTCGCATCTACACTTCTGCGATGCGTGAACTCTTTGGAATGAATCACGAACTCTTAGTACGTAATTTAGAACTGATTAGTCATTCATGAGTGACGCATCTACATCCATCCACAGTACCATTTAACCATGTCTAAAATGTTTTGGCATTGATCTCTGAAGGACGTTAATGAAACGTAAAATGGAAAATACTTTTTAAATTTAAAAGCAAATCCGATACGTGCATAAAATAAATTCAAATGAAAGGACAAAACTTAGTATTTTCCACAGAAATCCATCTAGGTCACCCAACGCGATTCACAACTCTGTACCATAATCATTTGCACACATAAATTCAGGGTGTATACAGGACTATAGAACTGGTAAGGAGTGTGGGGAAGTGGAATACTGGAAGACTTGATTGCGTGGTTGAGAAAAAAGTGGTTACAAGGCTATGTAATGAAGAAACCAGTTATGGAGGAGGGATACTTGTCGGAAACTGCAATGACAAAATTGATGAGTTATTGAAAGAGATCACTTTATTTGAAACATTAAATCAATATTATTTTCGCAGAAATAACCATTTTAAAAATTGGCACAGAATCCAATTTCTCATTCCTGTCATATTTTTATGATATCCATCAATATATTTCTTTTTCTTGACCTCCTGTTTAAATTTAAAAAAATATGCACTATTGAACTAACTTAGCAACTAACTATCAAACTATCTATCCTTTTTTGGAATACAATGGAGTCTTATTAGTTTTCGGAAGTTGTTTTCTTATCATTTATCAAAATGATTTATTGTACATAATTTTCACTGTAAAATAAATTTTGAATACTTGGCCATTTTTGTATTTATTGAACCTCTCAATATTCCATATAGTAAACCTTGAAAATGGAAAATAAATTTCCCGAACGTCGACAAATATGTTTATTTATAAACTATCTTAACCTCGAAAGTCCATAAGTAAACTTGAAATTAATGATTTAATTCTGAAAAATAGTTGTTAACTACAATTTGTGTAGCAAACAGCGTGTATTGTCTATTTTGGGCGTTGATTTCTCGCGTTCTTTTATTTTAATCTTGAAGTCTTTCTCAAATCCAAAATAAAAGGATTTTTAATAATCATTTTATCATTTTTACTTAAACATTTCATTTTTCAGAGATATTCTAAATAATATTTCAATTTTTTTTAAATCCATTTGTAGTCGGATTCCGAGATAGAATTTGAAATATTTCTTTTAACATGTGACTTATAATTTTAGGATATATCCCTTAGGCTAATTTTACTATGATATCGATACAGTAACCATCCTTTAGTTATGGCCAGCAAACAATCACAGACAGGTGATTTGTCGTAAATTCCTATGCGTCGGAAAACCTAATTCCTATAAATTTCATTATGTAAGCTATCACTTGCACAATGATGACATCTGTAGTCGTCGTTGTTTATTTACCGAAACGACCGTAGGTATTTTAACTTCATTTCTTTAAGCGTCTGTTTTCAAAACCCCCTGAGTAAAAATAATATATTTAAGCTTAGGCACTTGCAGAAGTAATTATTTTTTAGAAAATAGATTTTTTTTGTTGTTTTAAAAGCACTGAACAATAATATTTTTCCCATAATGTATCAATTGCTCATATTTTTACATTGAGTGTAACAAAACATTCGTAGTTAATCCGTAGTTAATCAATTGGTGATATTTTAAATTATTTTTACATATTTTTACATGATTATCAATAGGTTTTCCGGGCTTTTTTAGTGTTAAAAGTAACTAATTTGAAAAATTTTATTTTGAATAATATTTAACTTCATTTTATGTTACAATTATATCCAGATTTTGAGTAAAATTTTAATTGGAGATTCTGGTCTCAATTCGCAGCTTTTAATGGCTAAGACAAAGTCAGAGGATGAGTGTCCCTGGGCTACTTGTCACCTTGGGCAGCCGCTATAAATGAAAAAATTGGGAGAGGGTTGGCTGACGCACTCAAAGCCTACCACCCTTGGATTTCATGCCTGGTTCATCAATGGATTCCTCGATTCTGGAAGCGTCCGTCTGGAAGAGGGGTCGTTATGTTGCGGTGTTAGTGCGCAGTTGTTCTCTTTCCGCGTCGTCGTCCGCTTCCTTATCGCTCCCTCTCCGATGTTATTCATGGACGCCAGACTTCGGAAACCGGAAGCGCAGATAATCCTATCACCCGCAACGGAAAAAACCTTTAAAACGCGAAAAACTCCCTGGAGAAATACGTTTCAGCGTTTCCGGCCAGCCATACCACTAACGGGATCCACTTGTGCCTGGAGAGGCTCCAACGCCACCGATGTAAACAAAGGAATGTCGGAAGCCGTAAGATTTGCTTCGAAGAAGCAAGGGTGGTAGGTAGGACCGTTGTACTGATCTTGGCTGATTAATGTATCGCCTCGAAAAGAATGATAGGAAAAAAATTAGAGGGCGACTCATAGTGGTCCCAAATCGAAAATTGTTGGAAAAATGTCCGGAATAAAATGTCTCAGGAAGACGATGTCCTTAATGACATCGTCTTCCTGAGAAATTACCACTGCACTTAACCTTAACAATTTACCCCTCGCCAAACCGACCCTTTCCCCCGGCCGAGGAACCTTACCTGCCTCTCCTAGCGTGGGCTTAGTCACGCTTCCCAACCATTCCCTCACCAACCCTACCACTCCTCACCAAATTTCCCCCCTGTATAACCCTTCTCCCTCCCCCCCTGCCAGAATTTGGGTATATATTGGAATGTCGATATTATACAGAGTGTACTTGAGAATGACGCCTCAGCGTCGAAACGCGTCGTACCAATAAATAATTTTCCAGTGAAAAGTTACCAAGGTTGTGCATTTACATTTCAACATGGATTTTCACAAAGTAAAAGCCGAATCAATTGAATTCGTCTAGGATAACTTTTTTAATTTAGGTTCTTTAATGAAATACACGCAAAAATGAATGGCTATCGGGAAATGGTAAGTAATTTCTCGTCGATATCATCCGTTACCAAGATACAGAGGTTAAAAATTTGAATGGTGTTGTATTGGAAAGATCATGCTTGAAGTTTAAACACTTTCGAATTTCCAAAAGAAAAAGGCATTTTTACGAAAAAAAGCATTTTTATTCGTAAATCGAATGAGTTAAGCTGACATAGAAGTGATGGATTGATTTTCAATTAATAAAAGACATTACATTTGTAAACAGTATGCTTTATCTATGCTATGTACTAGTGTCAGACAACTTTCGGAATATATGAGTGGAGACCTTTTTTAAGGAAAACATTTACATGAAATGGATAATGTACTCTTTGTTTGGACTCCATCAGAGTAATAACTTAAGATATGTCTAGCTTATTTTTAGAAAATATTTTAAAAATATTTGCGACGCCGAGAATAAACAATTTCTCTATGGCTCTATGGCGCGTCGCACCGCCCGACTTCAAAATGACTTTTGTGGACATTAACCAGTTGAATGGAGCGAGGGGGTGATCAGGGGATGTGGCGGCAACGTGATCTTTGCCCCCCTGGCAAAACTCCTTGTTCCGGCACTGAGTGTATCAGTGGACGCGTAACTGCAGTAAATTTGTTTTTCATTGTAAAACTGTCGGAATCATGCTGCAAATTATGAATATTATCAACTCTTTGATAAATAATGGGGATACGAGCTTGCTGCGCCCGCTCCCAGCGGGCTTCCCCCGCTCTTTTCAATGCAGGTCCACAGAGGGATAGGCGCGTTTCTAATTTTAAAATGTAGAAAAAAAGGCAGGGTCTTATGTACAAATTAAATTGGAATGTTCATGTACAAATTGAGGTCAGAGGACCCCTTTAAACACAACATTGGAAGTAATTACACTATCCTCTGTTAAACGCACATGATGACTCATACTTACGTATCAACAGGAGACTTGAATGTGGAATCTGCCGCATTTCGATAAGTGTTATTTAAAGAATGCGGGATATTGTTGCAAATGAGCAAATGTATCAGTTTGTGCGCCGTTAACGTCAGGAATATTTACCGGTTTTTTTTGCGGTTTTTTTGTTTTTTTTTTAATTATTTAATAACCAATTTTAGGAAACGATAGCAATATTTAGGAAGTAAGATATGCCGTCGCATGTTCTCTGATAAATTCTGTGCATTTTGGTACCTCATTTGTAGAGTTTGATTGCGTATAGGTTGAGAAAAAGGTATCTATACAGTAGAAATATAATAGAAGATTCAAGGTAACAAGCATTTTTTCATGATAGGGTAGCATTTTAGGAGCCTGCCGACTCCACCGGGACAGACCGAGGGGAGATGATGGAAGAATCCCATGGAATCGCGGGCATTTTAGCGACAAGGGCTACCACTACATCTACGTACTATCCCCGCAAGTAGCCTCAATATGCGTGTGGCGGAGGATGTTAGGACACCAATCAAAAACGAATTCCCACTCCTGTCCTTTTGGACAAATATCTCTCTTAATTCATCGTTTCTGTCGGTTCTGGAAATCTCTGGGTTCTAATGTGATGTCGTCCGTATCGCTCCGAAATATATCTATTCTCATTGTCTCAATCATTCAAAGTCTAGCTCATAGCCTCCGACTCTCTCGCGTCTCCCAACCTAATTGGTTTAAAATCTTTGCTATGCTTTCTGTACGCCCGTACCAAGATCGAAAGCATTCTAGCCATCGTAAGAGAAATTTTCATATGAGGAGAATGATCCAGAGGTTTCTCTAGATCACTGATGAATCATGAATCGCTTCAACTCTCAATCTTGCGAATGCTCCATCGTGGTTTTGGGAGGGCCACTCAGCCGCTGTACCTTTGGAGACGAAGCTTCGCCGGATGACCCCTCCCGTCTGGCCATTGTGTGTTTTTATCTTCTTCACCCTCCGGCAGAGGGCATTCCAGACGGCCGATAGCCCTGTCGTGGCTCGTACGTGACAAAAGGCACGCCTCTATCCATCACGCCCTTTCTGGCAGCAAGAGCGAAAATGAATGAGAGAGAGTGAGCGCGGTACAGACGGAATGACCCCTTGGCAATCGCCGCTGTGACGCACGAAATAGTCGCCATTGTGCGATATTCCATCGGGCGATGTTCTACCCTTGAGAATATAAGACGTGGATTTGTGAGGAGTTGTTTATCTTCATAATGAAACTACAGTAGCAACACTCTACACTAAAGTTAATATCGACTCTAAATTTAATATCAACTGACCCGTGATTCCAAAAAGCTACATCGGCGAGACGGGATGGAAAATCATAGACCGAGTGAAAGATTAAATAGAGGTGGTGACTCAGAATTCGCTGAACATTTATGTTTTAACAACCCTCTTTGCGATATTATATACGGAATTCCACATACTGTTATTGACAAAGACTGTAATGTGGGAGCTCTTTTATACAACAATTGAAAGTGTTAAATATGATGTAATTCTTTCCATGTGAATTATTTTCGTGAAGTCTTCTCGGGAATTCCATCGGTTGCCAAATGTGAATGTGGCCAAATCTACATTGGAAGGCTGGCAGGACGATAAGGACCAGGATTAAGGAGCATCGGACGCTTTTGAGCAGCCCATCAAGTCTGCTGGGGCTGAATATAGCATCGATCGGAACCACAAGATAAAAAGGGTTAGCGTTAAATTGAGAATTATATTTCCTGCTCAAATGGATAGACAGAGTTTGTAATGGAGAAATCCTAAGAAGATTAGGAGGGAAGAGATGCCTCATGAAAACATTGACAAGAAGACGGAAGAATATTATACGCCATATCTTGAAGGATGATGACCTGAAGAAGGCAATCGTCGAAGGACAAGTAGATGGCAAGAATGGAAAAGGAAGATCTCGAACAAAATACGAGTCTGGTTTGATAAGTCCGTTACTTTTTGAATAATTTTATATTATATTATATAATATTATTATCATATAATATATTTTTTCGGCAATAAAGTGTTTTCTTTATCTACATAGTCTCGTTTTAGCTCGATACAGTTAGTCTAACGTTTTCCCAAATATTTTTTTCCTTCTTAATAATAGATTTTATCAAGGCACTCAAAATAAGCGTTCGTTTCAGTGGAAACCTCTTGGTTCGGCCCAAATCTCTCTAATCGTTTAGCAATTTCTCCATATTTTGAAACAGAAAGTAGTCGCAAGGGAATAAATCACATCCATCACTGTATAATATGCAGAATGAGGAAGCAGTTCGTAGACTAATTTATGGGTTCTCGCCATGATTATTACACTCGTGTGCACCCTTGCATTGTCTTGATGAAACATAACTTTTTTCTTCTTCAAATACGGTCGTTATTCCTTGGAATTGATATCGAATCTGCCCCAAAAGCTCCAAATGATTTTCTTCGGTGATCGTTTTACTCTTTTCAAGGTTTTCTATGAGAATGACACCGCGTGCATCCCGGAGAACTGTGGCCATGACCTTGTTGGCAGAGTGAACAGTGGTCACCTTAGCCTCCTTTGGTGCGCGTTGACCCACACAAACCAATCGTCTTCGTCTCTATTTGGTTTTGGTGTGTTGTGATCGATCCATGTTTCGTCCACGGTTAAGAAATGTCGCAAAAACTCGCTCGGATTTCAACTTAAAATCGCTAAACACTCCTTTGAAGTGGTCATACGGTTGTGCTTATGCTCGAGTGTGAGCAATCGCTGCACCCATCGCGCGGATAGCTTTTTCGTGTCCAAATATTAATTTTAAATGTGATGTACCCGCTCATTTGAGATGCCTACATCACCATTCATCTCATAAACTCATTGTTCGATCGCCCAGGATCATTCCATGGATTTATCCACGATTTCTAGCGTGACTACCTCTTTCGGGCGTCCTGAAAGTTCGACGTCACTTGTTGATTGATGGAGATTGATTTGATGGTGCAGTTTTCCAAGTATTTACAAAGTCTTTCCTTGGTTTCAGTGATATTTTTTTTTGCTAAAAAATAGTTTTTAGCTAGCACGTGAAATTCATTTTTTTCCGTTATTGTTAAAATTTACTAGGTTGTATGCTTCCAATGGCTGTCAAACGCAAACTAAGCGACGGAACTAGCTCAAAATTTTACTGCTGTTTACTCAAAGATACTAACGGGAGTGTTGTTGTTTTTATATCAACTATGTGGGAAATTCAAAAAGTCACGGACTTATAAAACAACCCTCGTATATGGAACAGATAAAGGAGGACTTGATAGAGAATAAATACCTACTTAGGTGTGAAAAGATTAGCTGATAGGAGAATTGAGTGGCGAGCCAGTGACGACGACGATATTTCCTGCCGTAAAGTGTTCTGAGTTATAAGTCTGATTAAGTAAATGCTCCTCGTTAAGCTAAATGGACAACTGTCTAGAGCCCAATTTCACAGTAAAAGGACATGGCTTAAGAATACGATTAGGTAGGTTTTACTCTAGGTACCCTAATGCGTTGGTCCGTACCCGACCGTTTTCCCGAATCGTTTTTTCCGACGACCTTTTTTCCGAAAGAATTTTTTCCCGAATCGTAACACGTCCTCTTTCCCGAAAGCTTTTTTCCCGAAACCCTTTTCTCCGAAACATTTTTTACCGAACACCTTATTTCCCGATTGTATAAAAATGAGTTCATATTTTTCATAACCAAATATATTCATACACAAGATACATCATTTTTTTAGAAAATTATATTGTGCGCGATAGCTCTAAGAAATTCAAGAAAATTCCTATCGTTCTTGTAATCTTCATATTCTTCTACAACCGATTTCAGCCTCTCGTGTATGTCGTACCATTTCTTTTTTGGCTTGTCCTTCATACTTTTCCCAACACTTAATTCAATCAAGGCAATCTCTGTGTCAGCTTGTTCTTTCTGCAGCTCTTTTACAGCTGAGTATAAATCCGGGTGGTTTTTCCCGACTAGTAACCTAAAGCGGTTATTCTAACCTTCAGATGCATTATTTGTTGTTGTATAACCTGCTTTTGTAACTTCATGTTGATTCCATAGACTAGGAGGATATCGAGGAGGAACAGCGCGTCGTCTGCCAACAGCTTTTACACCAATAACGTATGTTTCTTGAAAATATTTCATAATTGGCTCAAGTCTGGGAATATTTTTATCCGCGTACTTTCTTAGAAGCTCGAAAGTTGTTTCAACGTCTTCAACTGGAACAAACGCTAAAGCTGCCATCATATGAACTGTCGTTTTGAGGGTTCTATCTGTTGGGTCGTTGTAAGGGACTTGGAGTCCCACTTGTTGAATTTTACGATAAATAGCTTGTTTTTTATACACTCGGGAAATAAGGTGTTCGGTAAAAAATGTTTCGGAGAAAAGGGTTTCGGGAAAAAAGCTTTCGGGAAAAAGGTTATTCGGGAAAAATGGATTCGGAAAAAAAAAATTCGGGAAAAAGGTCGTCGGAAAAAACGATCCGGGAAAAAGGTAGGGAATCGCGTTGGTCCTACAGCCACATTTAATATTGTTGTTGTCATCAGAGCGAGTCTTTGTATAAGGCAAAGGGCAAATATCATTATATGGAACTGTAAAATTTGTATGGTGTATTTTTAAAAATTCCCCTCCAACAAATGGAACCATTTCGAATACAAGTTCAATCGGGTAAAGAATCGTAAAAAAGACATAATTTAGCAATTATCGTATTTCATTGTAGCTTCATAACGTGCTCCTCACTCAGTTTCTTTGTATACTTCATTCCAACTTTTTCCGTACAGATAAAAATGTAATTACTCAGTAAACCCAGGAGATTTACCAGTAGTTGTAGTGATCGATTTGATGAAACCGGACGCGACTGATGATCGACTATTTTTTTCGCTCAATGACTCGTGAGTCAAGGTGATTCAATCACGTTGAACGAATCAATCGCAAAAGACCCATCTTTAGTCACCATTAAGAGCTATTGAGGAGACCGTTCTCTTGAGTCGTGTTGTTGGCTTGCAGCCGCCTTTCGAGCATGCGCGTTCACTTGTTTCGGGATTGGGAGCGTGGTGTGTCGCGTGGCCTACTTCATCCCCTCAAAGCGCTCTTTCTCTACTCTCGTCTTAATTGCCGGATACGACAGAGATATTGAGGGGGAGTAGGAGGGGGTGGGGTGGGTTATTTTCGGCAGCCAATTTCACCGCGTCGCTCAGCGGAGTCACACGCTTCCGGAATTCCACAGAAGGCATCGCAGATAGATAGATAGGTGGAATAGATTTATTATCGTAGGCTTTACAAATCCCAACCATAAACGATTTCATTTCCCATACGCCTACCACCCAAGTATCCCAATTACATATACGCAGCCTCTACAAATCACTCAATCCTCTGCCTACACCTACTTCTAATTTTAGGTTCATGAATAATTTTTTTTCATCTTTTGAAAAAAGTGGAGAAAGGAAAAATATTCGAAAATATAATTAATTCCGCATTTGCGCATTCAAATAAAAAAGGAAATTTTTAAGAAAAGATATCCGTTTGGAGTTTTAAAAATTATAAAAAATATAAAAGTAATAATGATAAAGTGTCATTTTTTTAAACTTTATTTAATTGCAATTTAATAATGTTTCTAAGGCAAATTTTCTTAGTTCTGAAGTTGTGAAGTTGTGAAGTTTAAAGCTGCTCTTATTTATACAGTTAACGCAGAAATCATCAAACATACGCAAATAATCATCGTTTATGTAAACTGACTTGTTGGGGTGAGTCAGTGGACTATTTCAAAACGCGCCTTTGGGCGGTCATGGAGTGTGAGTGGGGCATTAAACGTATTTAAAATAATTTGTTTTCGTTTGACTTCGATCAAATTTGCATAATTTGATTAGTGGCTTGGAAACAAAATACATTTGGAGGCATAGAAGTACCAAATTCATTTGAAGGAAGCAATTACAAAGAAATAAAATAATTTACATAATTACTAAAATAAAATTTTTACGTGCATCGCCGATATAGTACTATAGTTGAAAATGAACAACATAATTCAACAGCTTCTTATAATTAAAAGAAATCACTCAATTTTTAAGACAATGTATACTTGACTCAGTAAATGATTCAAATAGAAAAGGTTAAACGACACAGTGGTAAGAAACAAAACAGCAATGACAAATTAACGTTATACTGAACACTTTCAGAAAATGAACAAGGTACCAAATAAATATAGGAACCACAATGAGTAACAATTATATTTTTCATATATATGTTTGCAGTTTTAATCGTTGAATGTTTTTAGATGTTACTGTACCATCAGGAATATCATGTTATATGCTAAAGGCCGTTTTTATAGCCGATTAGTGGTATAGATAGTCCGAAACAGCGAAATTTTAAATTGTTACCTTGATCTTATAACTTAAAAAAAGGATTTATGAAGGAATAGTTGGTTAGTAATGCAGACATAACATATGTGCTGCTATATTCTGCTTTTACTTAAACCTACTGTGAAAAGTAAAACTAGACTAGCTAAAAATCTACATCTATAAAGACATAATAACCTGTATGGAACTTCTAGGGTGCTTGTTAGCAGGGGATTATCAATCACCAGTTTGCAGCATGCATGAGGACACACCATATGTCCTAGTAAATTATAATTTTACACAAACTTACTGAAAACATTAAATCACTACTTTCATAAATTTAAGTCCGTACTTTGGACCTCACTTTCCGTTGAATTTCAAAGGGGGCCACTGCTAGTTCGTGTATAAGCGGTGTAATACTCTCTGTTCAATAGCGGAAATTTTTGACGAATCGCATTTGTTTTGCTATGTACTTAATATTGAAAGTTTCCTTTTTTAACTCTTGGACAAGGATTGATTTGATAAGCAATTTAAGTACCCATAAAATTTTTTGATGCGATGATTTCTATTTTGTTGACATTTTACATTTATTTTGATATTTTTATGATCATCATCATTAGTCAACAATCCTAAGATTGGTTTGACGCAGCTCTCCATTTCTTGTGATAACGAATACTTTTCTGTGCATAACTTTTCCTTGATGCTTATTTTTGTTAACTATGCTGCCACGGTGGGGTATTACTATGGCGGGTTGCCATTACCATCGAATGGCAACCCACTATAAAAGTGCTCTTCTGGGGTGTCTAACGTCATTCTATTATAGCTGATGCTTATTGTATGCTATGAATTATGTAAGTGAATGAAATAATGTCATATGTTATAATTATATTTTAATCTGTTCACGTATTAAGTCTTTCTGCGCCTAATCCCTTATGCCCGCCGCGTATTCTGAGTGTGGCCTGGCGATTGCAGTAAGGGTGATGGGACCATTTCGCAACTCCGAAGACTTTCATCGGGGTTGTTCTCGAAGGTTACGGCTGTGGGAAATGAACCCGGTACTACTCGGTTGGCATTCGAGCGCTCTACCAACTAGCCCACCGCGCTACCTCAGAAAAACTCTCTGAAAGCATAGAATTTAAATTTAATTGACTTTTAAAAAGTTTTCTGTAAACAGATGAATTGCGCGAAAGGCACTTTGCCATGCATTTATTTATCTGCCGGTGCAGTTGTTTGTGCCCATAGATCTTCGTCTTTCATCAGCTGTCGAGTGTGCTGGGAAGTGCAGGCTTGCCAACTTTGGAGTGAACGGCTCGAGACGAGTGTTGGCTAAACGTTGCCTGGCGAACGATCAACTGGGCTATGATGACTTCGTCTCTCGTTGGTGATGGTGATAGAAAAATGCCCAGATTTTGAGAGCGGAAGTTTAGCAGGGTAAACAGTGGCGTAGGAATAGTGAGGTGGAGAGAATATGAGAATGTGAGGGTAGAGCTCACCCCAAGCTACAGGAGTGTGAATGACTCAAGTTCATAGGACACATGACTCCTATTCAACATGACATGCATATTTTTTATTCTTTTTTATTTTACATTTATTTAATTCTTAAGGTATAGACCTTATATTCTCAGGGTATTAAAATAGACAATTGTATATATTTTTCTGTATCATATTATTTTTAAATATGAATATTTTGCGCATAAAATCGTTTCATAGACTATCGAAACCGTGATCGGAAGTGGGGTTATGTATTAAGGAGTGTAAATTGCCATTTTTAGCAATTATATGAATATTTTGCATCAGAGACAATGCTGACTTTGATGTCCACGAATCTATTGAAAATGGATTTTGTGTAGAGGGTGGAGAAAAATTTCGTCACGAAATTTTAACCCTCCATAGCTGATACCAGCAGGAGCCAAGATTTTTATGATATTAATATAGAAAACGCACGATTATCAAGGCAATAGACACATTCTGACCTCCGAAACAGTGATTGCTGCATATTTCAAGGTAACGAACTTAAGATTGAATTAATAATTAGGTCGTTCATCAATTTTTTCAAATTTGCAGATCGTGAATGAATTTAAAGCATGGCGCGGAGAAAAATTGGGTCACGAAATTTTAACCGAGGATAGCTGAAGCCAGCAGGAATCAAAACTGCTAATGATGTTTTCGTCGAAAACGCACAATTTTTTTAGCTACAGAAACTTTGAGCCTAGCGCTCTTATTGCCGACGACTTTGCCTAGGGTGCATCGCGATCTAGGGCATGCAAAGCATTCGAAGTCATGAGCTGTCCAGAGCGTTCGGCAAGAGGATAAATTCACGGCCAATCGGATCGCTCGGCTTAAAGTTTCTGTAGTTTAAAAAAATTGCGCGTTTTCGGCCTAAATATCATTAGTAATTTTGATTCCTACTGCTAACAGCTCAACAATCTAGCGATTTGATCGATGGATTTTTCTTCCTCATAGAAAAATGCACTATAATCGCTGGCACATTAATTGCTTATGCATGGTTTCGCTAATAGTAGGACCTTTGTGACGGTGCGGGATTCCTCGTCCCTTCCCTGCCTTCCCTATCCCCTCCCAGGAGGCGTCGTCGTCGGGCTTCTATCGCCGCGGCGCCTCCTTCCTTGTTCCTTCCCGTCCTTCCCCTTCTGGGTGCAGAGGAAGAAAAGCTCGCGCTTACAGTCCCTACCCCAGGAGTGTAACCCGCGAGCCCGCCCTGGAGTCTCGTTTCCACTGCCAACAGCTCAACAGCTTTATCTAACGATCTGATCGTTGGGTTATTCTTCCTCATAGAATAATCCTCCAAGATCATTAGAACATTATTGGCTTTGTCTGGTTTCGCTTTTTAGTAGGGCCTTCTTCGTTTCTATAGCGTTGAGATGTTTTTCCCTCTCCCGTTCCTTCCTGACCTTTCCCCTCCCAGAGGCGTCGTCGGGCTCCTATCGCGGCGACGCTTCTTTCCTTTTTCCTTCCTCTCCTCCTCCTCCCCGGGTGATCGGGCGTATAAGCCTCTGGCTTGGTTCCCGGCCGCGGTGCGTTGTATCCTCGAAGGGTTCGCCCTGAACCCCATACTCTTGCTAACAATTCACCTATCGTGGCGGCACCTCTTTCCTTTTTTCCTTCCTGTCCTCCCCCTCCCCGGGTGATCGGGCGTATCAGCAAGATTGCTGGGTCCCGCTCCCGGTGTGTTGGAACCTAGCGGGGCTCCCCAGAGCCCTCATTCTTATTACCATCAGCTCCCTTTAATAGGAAAATCCTCCAAAATCGTTGGCACATTAATGGCTGATGCCGGGTTCCGTTAGTAAGTGGGCCCTTTCCGCTTCTATAGCGGTAAGTTGTTTTTCCCCGTCCCTTCCCTTCCAACCCTATCTCTACCCCAGAGGCATCGACGGGCTCCTATCGCTGCGGCGCCTGTTTCCTTGTTCCTTCCCATCCAAACCCCTCGCCGGGTGATTGGGCGTATCAGTTGAATTACTGGGTCCCGGCCCCGGTGTGCTGTGCTCCCCCTTCTGCGGTGCAGAGGTGATAAGCTTATAGCTTCAGACTTCGGCCCAGAAGTGCAACCCCGCGAGTCCGCCCGCGGGTTTCGTATCCACTGCCATCAGCTCTCCGGGTAAAAAATTTTTTCCAACAAGTCACAATCACCGACATCATCGCCGCGATGTTTTTCTTGGAGTCGGCGTCGAACCGCCAGTCCATGTGAGGCTACTAACATAAGTATTCTTTGTGATCTGACCGAGTTTCACAATATATTAACTTCCAACATAAAATAAATATGGCCATCCAAGACTTATTATGGTTGTGTCATATGATAATTACAGTCAAATTATGCCTCAGTATATGAAATTTAAGCAATGGATATAATGAAATACGTCGAATACCACGAGGTACTTACATTAGATTTGCACAAACTTTTAATCTTCCCTCCGGGGAGTCCGACCTTTTTCTTTGCAGCTCCATAAACCGTGGAGCATTCACGGACAAAAAAGACACTTTACCCTATTTTAACCGAGATATTATTAAATTCCCTGTCAACCACAAATATCCGCCGTAAGCCGCCATGTACTACAACAATCACAGTAGCCTCGGATCAGAGTCCTCTATATTGCCATGCAATAACTACGAAGAGAGAGTAGTGTTGAGAGAGCAATCTTGAGGACTCTGACTCGGATCAGAGTCCTCTATATTGCCATATAATAACTACGAGAGAGTAGTGTTGAGAGAGCAATCTAGAGGACTCTGGTTACTAAATTCATCCAGCTAGAGTCGATAGGGATGGGTGCACAGATACCTGTGGATCGGTGCATCGAGTATTAGACTTTGTTATACCTTAATGACCTTTGGAATAGTTTACCTTCTCTGAATCTCAGTTAAATTTATCCTTACCCTAAATTCCTTAAATACCGCATGATTATTGTCACAAGCTCATTCAAAATGGTAAAAAACGAAGCAAATCTGATTTGGTAGCGTTAAACACAATATTTAGTTCAATTGTAATGATATTTCATTGCATTTCTTTTTAAATTGACTGAATTTTATTTGAATTTGCGAAATTAATCATGGGATGTTTTTCAAGCTTAATGGGTTGATTAAAAAAATTCAATGCTGCTTGTGATTTTTATTTGACGAAATTATTCAGCGCCCTTAGATCACGTGAATGGTTGGTTGAATACGCTCACCAAGCCAGGCAGTGTGCGCGGTCAAAACAGTTGGACCGGCAGAATATAAATGTGGGTTGATGGCGGGAGGTGTAGGGAAAATCGGCGGCAACACCTGTATTAATACGAGTGTCGCGGAGGACCTGTTGTCTCTGTTTGAGAGAAGAAACCTCGAGGAAATTGAGTGTAGCGCGTGTGTTCTTGCCCAGGGGGCTTCTCAGAGGAGACCCCTGTCCGGCCTACTCTAGCTTGATTTATACTTCCATTTCGCGCAGAATTTGCAATGGAATATTAGCACTCGCGAGGGATATAATTGAATGAATAAAATATATGAATTCCTGACATAAATCAATAGATGGCATCATCATAAACTTGCATTTTTAGTTCACAGCTATACTTTTAGTTTATTTCTCCATAAAAGTTTGGTTGGATATACCTACCGTCTGAGACGCGAGTAGCAGAAGAATGATCGCAGGCTTTCCCGGCGTATAGAATCGTGGAAGGTTACTCGGGAACTCCACCGGGTCAGGTTCTCCAACTCCTTCTCGACCGTCGTTTCGATGTACGAGTTGTCTTCGAGATGGTATCAGAGCATACATGGAGTTGGAGAATCTAACCCGGTGGAATTCCCGAGTAACCTTCCACGACGCGACTCGTCGATGGCGGATAGGTGATATTGTGTATTCTTGGTGGCCCTTGGATGTTCCTTCATTTTGAATTTCAAAGCTCGTGATGTTTGGCCAATGTTTTGAGTCTGGGCAATGAAAAGGAAAGTATGTATTTTTCCGCCAATTCATTTCCGCGGTACAACTAGTTTTGACGAGGCGGCATCTTCATCAGGTACATTCATCATCATTAGGTGCCTGATGAAGACGCCGTTGCGTCGATACTAGTTGTACCGCGAGAAATAATTGGTGGATAAATACAGTTTTCTTTTCATATCCTAGATTGAACTTCCACAAAGTTGAGCAGAATCAGAGGCGTAGCAAGGGGGAGGGGTTTGGGGGATAGACCCCCCCCCAGAGATCATAGAAGTTTTTAATTTTAATCCATTTTACTTAATTGAATTGATATAAATATAGAATAGTGAACGAAATAATAAAATATCCCTCCGAAAGCCGTAAAACTCACCATTTTGAAACATTTATCTTAAAATTGCGCAATAGAGTATTTGCACATTTTTGGTGAGGCCTATTAAAAATATCAGTTTGGTTTAATTAAGCAAAATTCCAATTCCTACAGTCGTACGACCATGGGTGAATTTGTTATTTATAAATAAACATTCCAAAATCAATGTTGCGCTTAAAACACTCCGCCGCCATGTCAGACGGCTTGTGACGTCAATCCCCATACTCAACTGACTGCAGTTCCTCCGATCACCTGCGATTGATGGATATTGTTGTTTACGAACACTGAGGTGGATTTGACGGAATAAACCATCTGTCCTACTATAAATTAGTGGTATATTTCGTACAATAATTCTTTAAGTTCGTAGCCATGAGCGAAGATAGATTAATGGCTTGTAGGACAAAATTCCGGAATGAATATTGTTTTGTTCCGATATGTGGGAGCACCCGTGTTTCTACACCGAACAAGATTTTTGTAGATGTTCCCGATAAGCCTGAACTACGACGGAAATGGTTATTGTCAGCCCGGAGGGATCTTAATTACATGCCATTGTTACACACAAAAGAGTATATTATTCCATTCAGAAAGGAGAGACTAATGCGTAATACTGAAGCATATGTATGTTTGAGATGCAGTTATTCTTGTATACAAACGGACGTGTATTCATTGATGATATGCATTGCATATTTTTTCACTTCGGATGCTTACTTTCATTATGTATGCTTGATGACTATGGAAAAACATAATTAGCAACGTCAGTATTGTAAGCATTTATACTCGAAAAGCAGATATACACAATGTTGGAGTGGAAAAGGAAAATTTAAAAATTTTACAATGCAGTAAAGAATCGTAAAGAAAATAACGTTACGGTAAATGTATGAATGGTACAAATTTGATGCATTGCAAATACCTACGTGCGAGCAATTAGTGACATATGTTTGCAACTCCTAAAATGTTATAGTTGAAGAAACACAACAACCTGCCTCGCTACATTTAAATTTTCAAATATTGAAAGCATAAAAGTGCGGAAACAGGGAAAAATAGTTTACTAGTGGTGTTAATGTATAAAAAAACAATGCAAAATTACCCTTACTTACTGTACATATTTATTGCTCATCATATCACAAATAGCACTTCCACGCACACATTTCACGAGCTGTCTTTTTGATACTTATAATCAGTATATGCCGAATCAACTGTTTCAATGAAGAACTTGGCTCACAATAAATATAAAACACAATTATGTAACACTAATAAAGCATAACTATCGGTTTTCCAATCACTCTGCACACCACACTAAAAGAATTTGCACTCCTTGAAATTCGTAAGGATTCTTCACATGTCACTTCCCACACATCACTAACGACTTAGAATCAGTTTACGTTATTTCACATTAACATTGCGAAGACAATTAAATGAATAGGCTGAAACAAATTGCTAAACCAGTTATTGTAGCATCAAAAAACTTCGAATTTCACTATCACTCCTACCGTAACCAAAATATGACCAAAATTAAAACAAACAACAGCGCAACGAAATGCGTGAAATGTAAACATTGGCGAAAGCTCACAATGAATTGGCAACAGGTTCAATACGTAATAAAATCAAACAGAACTTAGAAGCGAACAAACGAATGAAAATTAATACGCGTTCGATGTATCCCTAAAGCACAGCTAGTTCAAATATGAAACATACCCCCTTCGCAATAGTCAGATACCTTTGATCGAAATGTATACGGTTGGTTGAACCAGCATGGAAGAAATAATTTCCTCGAAGATGTTATATTCACAACTCACTTCACTCTTTACTTCATCGTCTATATGCGATCGAGTTAGAGACTTAAGTGTTGGATGAAACGCTTCACGAGTCTACTTTCTCCCAACTCGGGAGAAAACGAAGTTACAGACCTTACAAAAACGAAGATAGGCCCTAGGTATACACCGATCACGAAGGGGTCTACGTCTGGGAGGTTATTTGAACAAGCCTTAACGAAACCAGGTTCCATTTTGCAAATTTACTTGCAGAAAAATGAAGAAATATCACGTAAAGTACGTGAAATATAAGTAATTCATCAATGCTCCCGTCCGCTTGCAACTATACTATGGGAGATGACGTCACGTAACGAATAGCCAATTACAGGCCGTTTTACCCTCCAGAATTTCGATGCTAAAACAAAGGTTATTAAAACTTAAATAATAAATTTATAACAAAACACATGGAATTTTCACTAAACATATGTGAACTTCAAACATGTATACACTAAATGGAAAGGGTTTCCTGCTTATTCCTCACCCATTCAAACACTCTATTTATTAATCTCGCACCTAACGCTTATCCTGGTGGGTATACCATACGTCCACACACCTTGGTATTAGTTGCACCTAATCCCCCCAGCCATCATTCCTAGCCGCCCCCCGGAGTGGAATACTATAGAGAATATAATTTTGGGACTTGATCACCTATTGCGACATAGGAACATCGAAACTCATAATATTGCCTCACTGGTTGACGTGAGTGAATAATATTTTGGATATCGATTCCATAATATTTATCCATTTGAGATTGATGTATTCATATCATATTTATTCTGCGCGTGACGTCGTACATAATATCATCCAGTCATAATTTCAGCTATGATTTGGTGCCTTCCCGGCGAATAGATTCCGTGAAGTGTTCTCGGAATCGCCACCGTGTCAGCAACTGCATTACTGCCGACGTTTCGATGTCCGACTCGGCCATAGTCCTCAGGGCTATTGAGTGAAAGCTAGCGCCAATAGGCCATGGGACGATGGCAGAGTTGGACATCGTAACGTCGGCAGTAATGCAGTTCCTGATCCGGTGGCGATCCAGAGTACTTCAGTTCACGCATTCACGCTTTTCAGTTATGATTTTCTTTGACTGGGGAAAGCACGGATATTACAAAAGAGGATCCTCATGTCGTCCTCTAAATATGTTGTCGCCAAGGAGGTTGTAGGTAAATATACTGGAGAAGGCACCACTGGTTCCGAGCGTGGAGCGCAGTGTGGCAGGAATGGGGTGGGTGCTTGGGTAGGATAGCCACGCCCACTTTGACCAAAACATTGATAATCCCTTAAGAGTAAATGCTAACTATTTGGTGAAATATTCGGTTGTTACGCTAAAATAAACTATCGCAAACGAAAACAGTAAACCTTTTTTCTATCATTATGGGATGGCTTCGTGAAAATATGCCTCGAATATCTTTTTCCAAGGAAAAATTATTGTCAATCATCACGGTTCCGCTGTGCAACTAGCTTAGCCGAAAATAACATTTTACAAGTGTAAAAATTCCATTCCCCTGCACTAATATCACTTTTCTTGGATTTCCTGAAGAAAATTTGTTGAAAAAAATTTCGTTTTGAACTAAATTTACTTTTACTCATATGAGGGGGGGGGGGAGGGCAGCTTCCCCGTACTGGACCTTCCCCCGCTGGGTACGCCCATGATGATGTGATCTGTCAAAATCGTTATTTTTCAATGCTGTTCCTCGCAATGACAAACTTTGTACTGCAAAATATTGGATGAAAGAGGATCGCGTTACACACACCACAGAGCCGCGGATATTTTTGAAAACAGATGAAAATGCGTCTGCAGTGGCAACAGAAATCAGCCTTTTATGGAATGACATTGGGCCTCCTCTATGCAGACCCCTTGAGGAAATATTGCGTAAACCATCATTCTCTATATCACTCTGTCATTTAAGGCTTCCTAAATATATACTATAGTTGTTCTCAAAAAGCTCAATAATGTCACCAGAAAATGCACTTGTTCTTGTGCTTCGATTGGCTGCTGCTTATTCCACGTAAGTGTCCAATGATGGGTAACTCAATGAAAAAAAATGATGGAAATAGGGACTATGACAACATCTGAAAATGACTACGTCCGAGAGCCATAATTTTTGCCGTCATTTGCGGCATCCCTGAACTAGTTCATGAATATTTGTCACGTCATTCTGGCTTAATTAATTGTGGATAGAGATTTAAAGTGGCACTAATTGAACACTTCAAAACTTGAAAAATAATTGGGAAAGAGCTTTGGGCCATTAAAAAAATTAGCGCGCACTGGGTGTCATTAAAAATAATGAAATTGAGCGGAATATAAAATCTATGGAGATCAATTGGTGAATAAGGGTAAAAAATAATATAATGCAATACAATTAGATATCCAACCATGTCATCAAATTTTAATGCATTCCAAAGTACATCCAAGGAAATATAATTTGGCATGCCATGGTGACATTGTGGCGATGCCTTTGGTGACATGCATCATAATGTGTAGAACAATATGGCCATGCAGGAAAATATCACATTTCCACACAAAATTGAAAAAACCGAAATATGAAAGCGTTCGAGAAATATTTTTTGAGCTAGTAGAATTCATCATGAATGACCTACTGCTCTTCCAAAATTTTTTAATGCCATGGTATGATCAGGGTGCGTGGAAACTAAAATTTTTCATTTTACAAAGAGTAAAGGAATATAATTTCGAACTTGACCACCTATTGCTACATGATGACAGTGAAACTAGTAATATTGTCTCACAGGTTGACGAGAGTGAATATCTTTTTTGATATCCATTCCATAATATTGATCCAATTGAGATAGTTGTAATTTTAACATATTTATCTCGCGCGTGATGTCATCCAGTTCGCTGCGAAGTGGCATCCATACACTTTGGAGTGGAACATTTGGGTTGGATAGTTTCTGCAGCCCTTCATTGTATGCCGTTATCATAGATTTCCTCTTCTTCTCGAGAATTTTCAAATCGCGTTCCATTTCTTCGTACTCTTGAAGATAGGCAGCCATATCTGCTGTACATCTCCGCTGTCTTCCTCGCGGCTGAATTTTACCAGCTACCATTTCTCCCAGATGTCCAGTTCTGCGTTGGGACTGGTTCGTTTCCTCCATGGATGGTTTGTTGTGCTTACGGCAATGGGTGCGGGAATGATGTGTTCTTGCTCCTAATTCCCAAGCATCGGCGTAATCCATACGAGTCATCTGCGATGAAAAAGGAAGCGTTGGTTATGGATAATGTTGAGCTGATACTTATAGTGGTCAACGGCGTAGAGGAGGGGCACAGGGGGACACGCATTCCGTAAGACAATTCATTTAAGCAGAAAACTATTAACCTATAGAACAAATTTATTCTACTCCACCAATATGTTTTAGCCAAACAACTTCCCGACGACCGATTAAATGTGCAATTTTAAGTGTCAAAATAGCATAAAATGCGATTACTAGAGATAAAAGTCTTCATATATTCCCCAGAGGAGGATTCAACTCCATGATCCCACCTGTACGTGCCCCTCAAACTTATTGTTTTGGCTACGCCTTTTAATGTGCTTATAAAATTAAGTTTTGAATGGGGTCATTCACATGTTTTTGTGATCTATTTTCTTTTTATGTGGAGTATTCTCTCAAATATTGAAAATTTAATAAATGAACAATAGTTATTCATGGCCTATGATTAGAAGAAGGTTAAGACATGGGAAAGGCTCATAGAAGTGGAGACTATTGTTCGTGATCCACCGCGGCATGTAGATTTTCACCGTTTCAATATCGGCCTTAAGAACAGAAATCGATTCCCCCTCTAGGGCATATTTAGTATGTTATTCAGAGGAAACAAACCCTTTACCCTCGGCAAAGGTATTTTAATATAATTTGAATTATGTACTTACATTTTGGGATGAATGCATTTGGTAGTTAGAGTGGCAGGAACACTTGCATCCAGGTGAAGTCTGGCCGAAGTATTGGCGGGAAGGGGTCGCCTGCTGCGGGTGGAGCTCTTTATGCTCCTGTCGCCTCATTTCGTTGATGATTGTCTGCGTCAACCTGTGTAGTTGGGCCTCTCTTATTATAAGGGGGTCGGGCTGTTCCCACAGCCATTCGTTTTCTGGCTCCTCCCTCATATCCTCGTATACGCTTTCCAGGAGTATCTCAACTTCCTCAATATCCTCGCCTCTCCAAGCCCGGTCCACTAGCTCCAGGAGATAATCCAACGGCATTTCTGAGATTCCCAGATTTTGTGCGGGTCGCCTCGGTGGTGGTGTATAAGTTGCAAACCTGACACCAGGCATCGCACCTTTCCGTTGATTCCGTTCTTCAGTGGGTCCATGTTGGCATGGATGCCTGAAATCATATTCAGATTTGAAGCGATTATTCTTCGCGTTCATTCCGTGGGTACAGAATTTCATCTGCTTAGCTGGCTCATAAGGATCGTGGAAGGCTCTACGTTGCTGCGATGGAACGTAATTTTCGTTTAAAACGACACCTTCGTTGTGGAGATGAGGGTTCTTGCGATCCATTCTGTGGGTCCTGTATTCCATCCGCTCAGCCGGCTCAAGAGTATGGTAGGAGGCTCTGGTTTTTTGTGATGGAATGAAGTTTTTATTGATATAATCGCCTTCGGTATGTTGACATGGTTTCTCGCGGTCCATTCTATTGTCCCATTTCTTTCTATCGTCTTCAGCCGACATATAAGGAAGGTTGCTGGCGTCAACGGGTTCTGATGGGATATACATTGGCTTTAATGAATCACCTTCACCATCGCCGAAAGCGTCATTGCATCCCGTTTTAATGTTATGGCACAATATTTGTTTGTTAGGCTTCATAACAGAATATTCCAAGTCTTGAAATTGCTCTGGTGAGAAGTGGTGAGCATTAATACCGTTACCGTTCCCATGAAAGGAATGATTCTCGACACCAGTTGCGTTTTTCCTTCCAATTATCTTACTCTCAGGTGGAAGATCTCGACAGTTTCCGTAATAAATGCCGTCATTTTCGACACTTCCCATAAGGTTCCCATTTTTGTGATTCTTTCCCTTATCCAAAGTTTCTGTCTTCCGTTCGGTAGGCACGCAAGAATGATATGTAGCGCCAGGATTTTTTGGCGGGGAATGCTGAGAATTTACCACCTCATATTCAACGCTGACACGAGTATTAATGTAATCTGTTACCTCTTCTAGGCTTTTTCCCTTTATCAAATTATCTTTTTCTTTGTGGCTCGCACTTTTGCGGCAATTACCCTCATTCATGCCTTTTGTTTCCTGTTCAGTTGGCACGTCAGAATGATTAAATATTCCACTGTTCACGGGTTTTGAATAGATTGAATTTTTTACCTCACCTTCGGCATCTGGGCGTACGTTGGTGTTACCCCTTCTATGGTCGTGTCCTTCTCTTCCCTTTTCATTCGGCATGGGAAGACGGTTTTTGTCACCAGGCGAGGTTTCACTAGCGACGACAGGAGTTTGTGTCACAATCACAGGTTTGTGTACAATCACAGGTTGACAAGAGTGAATATCTTTTTTGATATCCATTCCATAATATTGATCCAATTGAGATAGTTCTAATTTTAACATATCTATCTCGCGCGTGATGTCATCCAGTTCGCTGCGAAGTGGCATCCATACACTTTGGAGTGGAACATTTGGGTTGGATATTTTCTGCAGCCCTTCATTGTATGCCGTTATCATAGATTTCCTCTTCTTCTCGAGAATTTTCAAATGGCGTTCCATTTCTTCGTAGTCTTTCAGACAGGCAGCCATATCTGCTGTACCTCTCCGCTGTCTTTCTCGCGGCTGAGTTTCACCAGCTGTTTTTCCTTCCAGATGTCCAGTTCTGCGTTGGGACTGGTTCGTTTCCTCCATGGATGGTTTGTTGTGTTTACGGCAATGGGTGCGGGAATGATGTGTTCTTGCTCCTCCTTCCCATGCATCGCCGTAATCCATACGAGTCATCTGCGATGAAAAAGGAAGCGTTCGTTATGGATTATGTTGAGCTAATATCTAAAGTGGTCAACGGCTTAGAAAGGTGGGCACAGGGGGACACGCACCCCCTAAGACAATTCTTTTTAGCAGAACAATATTGACCTATAAGACAAATTTATTGTTCTCCACCAATATCTAGCGATTCGATCGGTGGATTTTTCTTCCTCATAGGAAAATCCACTAGAATCGCAAGAACATTAATTGCTTATGCTTGGTTTCGCTGATAGTAGGGCCTCCTTCGCTTCTATAGCGTTGGGGTGTTTTTCCCTCGTCCCGGCCCTTCCGAACCTATCCCTTCCAGTAGTTGTCGGCGGGCTCCCATCGCGGCGGCGCCTCTATCCTTTTTCCTTCCCTTCCTTCCCCTCCCCGGGTGTCTCGGCGAATAAGCTACTGGCTTGGTTCCCGGCCACGGTGCGTTGTATACTTCGAAGGGTTCACCTAGAACCCTCAAACTCTTTGTACTCCACCAATATGTTTTAGCCTAACAACTTCCCGACGACCGATTAATTGTGTAATTTTAAGCGTCAAAATAACATAAAATGCGATTACTAGATATAAAAGTCTTCATATATTCCCCAAAGGAGAGTTAACCCCCCCATACCCCCTCTGTTTGTGCCCCCCAAACTTATCGTTTTGGCTACGCCATTTAATATGCTTATAAAATTAAGTTTTGAATGGGGTCATTCACATGCTTTTGTGATCTATTTTCTTTTTATGTGGAGTATTCACACAAATATTGAAAATTTAATAAATGAACAATACTTATTCATGACCTATGATTAGAAGAAGGTTAAGACACGCGAAAGACTCGTAGAAGTGGATTTTAATGTTCGTGAGATTCTCATAAATGCTTATCCCAAACGAAAAAAACAGCATGAAAAAATAGCATGGGCAGCCTATCAGATCCACCGCGGCATCTAGATTTTCACCGTTTCAATATCGGCCTTAAGAACATAAATCGATTCCCCCTCTTGGGCATATTTAGTATGTTATTCAGAGGAAACAAACCCTTTACCCTCGGCAAAGGTATTTTAATATAATTTGAATTATGTACTTACATTTTGGGATGAATGCATTTGGTAGTTAGAGTGGCAGGAACACTTGTATCCAGGTGAAGTCTGGCCGAAGTATTGGCGGGAAGGGGTCGTCTGTTGCGGGTGGAGCTCTTTATGCTCCTGTCGCCTCATTTCGTTGATGATTGTCTGCGTCAACCTGTGTAGTAGGGCCTCTCTTATTATTAGGGGGTCGGGCTGTTCCCACAGCCATTCGTTATCTGGCTCCTCCCTCATATCCTCGTAAACGCTTTCCAGGAGTATCTCAACTTCCTCAATTACCTCGCCTCTCCAAGCCCGGTCCACTAGCTCCAGGAGATAATCCAACGGCATTTCTGAGATTCCCAGATTTTGTGCGGGTCGCCTCGGTGGTGGTGTATAAGTTGCAAACCTGACACCAGGCATCGCACCTTTCCGTTGTTCCCGTTCTTCTGTGGGTTCATATTGGCATGAATGCCTGAAATCATATTCAGATTTGAAGCGAATATTCTTCGCGTCCAATCCGTGGGTACAGAATTTCATCTGCTCAGCTGGCTCATAAGGATCGTGGAAGGCTCTACGTTGTTGCGATGGAACGTAGTTTTCGTTTAAAACGACACCTTCGTTGTGGAGATGAGGGTTCTTGCGATCCATTCTGTGGGTCCTATATGCCATCCGCTCAGCCGGCTCAAGAGTATGGTAGGAGGCTCTGGTTTTTTGTGATGGAATGAAGTTTTTATTGATATAATCGCCTTCGGTATGTTGATATGGTTTCTCGCGGTCCATTCTATTGTCCCATTTCTTTCTATCGTCTTCAGCCAACATATAAGGAAGGTTGCTGGCGTAAACGGGTTCTGATGGGATATACATTGGCTTTAATGAATCACCTTCACCATCGCCGAAAGCGTCATTGCATCCCGTTTTAATGTTATGGCACAGTATTTGTTTCTTAGGCGGCATAACAGGATAATCCAAGTCTTGAAATTGCTCTGGTGAGAAGTGGTGAGCATTGATACCGTTACCTTTCCCATGAAAGGAATGATTCTCGACAATAGTTGCATTTTTCCTTCCAATTATTTTACTCTCAGATGGAAGATATCGATAGTTGTCGTAATAAGTGCCTTCATTTGCGACATCTCCCATAAGTTTCCCATTTTTGTGAGCCTTTCCCTTATCCAAAGTTTCTGGATGGTCTTGAACACGTTCTCTTTTGGCCGAATTTGCTCCATCAATTTCGGTATCTGGACGAACGTTGGTGTTACCACTTCTATGGTCGTGTCCTTCTCTTTTCTTATCATCCGTCATGGGAAGACGGTTTTTGTCACCAGGCGAGCTTTCACTAGCGACGACAGGAGTTTGTGTCACTTGATGGCCTTGAACACGTTCTCCTTTGGCCGAATTTGCACCATCTTCTTCAGCTTTGTTGAGTTCTGAGCACAAATCGTCGCTCAGGTCTTCTTCAACGACTTCCGCGGCCAGCAATTTCTCCTCGGTGTCGTCGAAGTATATTTTCGAACACGGAGGCATTGGCTCCCCTGGCCTTGGGGGATTCGTGAGCTTGTATATCCCCGTGAGAGTTCCGGATGCCATGTCATTGAGGAGGACGGACAGGTGGATGTTTCGCCTCTCCTTTTCGTCCAGGGTCTTGGGAGTCACTCCGACTAGATAAATCAACCATTTTTCTGCCTGGGTTCGAAGCTCGTTGGGGATTTTAATCAAATTCGGTTGAATGTGCTCCAGGTGGACGATATACTCTTTATGCAGCCTCTCCTCCAGGCTGTTACCCATCACACTTCCAGAGATGCTCGATGCACATCTCTTTAAAATCCGTTCCATGATGTACGTGGCGGAAAATATAGATGGCGAGATCTGCTGTTTGGTATCAACTCCAAATCCACTGAATGGAATCGATTATGAGCTTCAACTGAAGGATATAAATGGAATCTCGTATTTGCACGAGTTCTTTTCGAACTCTGCTGGCCGAAGACGGAACTCCGCCGGCTGTTGCTGACTGCAAACGCCTGCAAGATGACTATTTTCTTCCTCTGCTACTCAAATGAATGATGTATTACTCACTGTAGCTGTTTGACACTGTAAACAGTGCGTTTAAACTTCGTTTATAACACCACAATATGCTATCGCATCCGCTCTCTATCGCTTGGAAAATCCAATTGATAAAATGTCACCGTACGGCTACGTTTTCTGGTTGCCAAGGTAAACGAAAGTATTGTTGCCGCGCCAGATATGCCGTCTGCTGGTGTGCGGTAGAATATGCGCTAAGTTCTATTCCCTATGCTAAATTCCATTGTAATGAGCTGACTAGGTGGCTATGGCTGAGCTCTGTCCACGTAGAGGAGGGTGGATGAAATATTTGTTTGTTTTAAGGATTATCATGTTGTGTGAGTGGTAAATACCATTTAAGATCACCATATTTTTACGTCGGATACTGATTTTGAAGAATGTTGCCCAGTGTCCAATGTTATTTTTATTTTGATAATTATGGAATAAATGAGCTGAAATGTCTCTCTATCTTTACGATTATACGAGAAATCATTTTTGATGACAATATAAGTAACGAAAACAATATTTTACGTCACCGTGTATTTATTTAAAGTCTAAAGGTATTGGCTGATTCGCCAAAAGCCGCACGTATTTATTATATAATGTGCCGGTGTTCTTTCGTGGATGAATAGTTCATTTATATTTTGTGAACTTCCATCGTGCTTTTTAATGTTTGATGTCTACAGTGTAGCCGGAGATCCCGCGAACATCTTCTGACCAGTCTTTGAATTTGTCACGGAAACATATGCTGGAATAGGGCTTACGGAATTATGAATCAAACTCCACTTCCTGTTTGAAGATGGGTTGTTAAAAATTACATTTAATCAATCACATTCAGGTCAGAGTTAGTAAGAAATGGTTCACCGCAATGTTATTTTGTCTTCTGTGGAATCTCTACACTGTTAATATGTGAAAAATTCTTTTCTTGGACTGCATCATACACTGTTAAATAAAACGTTGCCTTTTTTGTTCTAAACCCCGTGATTATTTTGAACGGATCGTGATGAATGAGAGCGAAAATACTTTCAAAGCGATGAGTGATTCTAGCGGTAATGAAAGAATGCTGAGGTGAACTTAGAGGGATGTGTGGAGAGAATTTCATGGTGATCACTGGAATGGAGGGGCCGGAATAATTTGAAACAAAGTGCGTTTTTTTTCCAAAAGCCAAGATAAAGGCAGTTATCTAAAAGAGAGAATTCCTGAGGAATGCAGAGCGAATAAAAACACGAGAGAAAAGCTCGAACGTGTGAATGATGAGGAGTTGTAAGTATTATCGCTGCTGTGAGGTAGCTATACTCCTACTCATTTGCATCTTGAAGTCTCGGGTACTAAACTCAATCGTATGCTACGTAACCAGATTACATTTTGAGCCAATGATTAATAAATCAGCTCCTTTTTTTTAATTTACGCGCCTTTTTATTGCCCTTCGCTGGTTTCCTCTTGAAGACCTTACTATAAGAGGGTGGGAATATCACCAAATCGCTGATTAAATGTGACAAGGTTCTAATTTTCATTTTGCTCGATGACTTAATTATCTGATAAAACTCCTATTTGATGTAGAACGTAATTTTTAAAAAACTGAATTTTCCTGAAATTTTTAAGGAAATAAAGGAAGTAAGATTTGAAAAATACCAAATTTGTCTTAAAGATGTTATTAATAAAATTATAGATGCTTGATATTTGCGCCCTGTAGTGGATTTTCTTTTATGGCCTAAAGAGGGCAGTTAGGGATTTGCCACTAACCGCGACACCTGTCGGAATATTTTTTCGTTATTTAATGCTTTCCTGGGCCCATAAGGCTTCGAAACTGGCCTCATTCACTGACGCACCAACTAACAGGCATCATCGTAATATTCAAGACGCCTGACCGTGGAGCCTATAGCCTGGCGGCCTGGGGTAAGTCACTCAGTGCTATCGTGGAGGTTAGTTATCTTTTTCGATACAGTTCACTTTGTGTTTTAATTATGACATGTCCGGCAATTCTGTAGGTCTCTCGGATTCCGGCCACTAGGGTGGTTTCCTATTATATTTTATGCCTTAATCAAAAGATTATTACTCCTGGAGCACGTATTTCACGCTTTAAGCTTTTTAAATGACGATATCTATTTTTCGCGATAAAATGAATGGTGAAAATTTTCAAGAGCGCGAAAACGCGATGGCTTAGTATGAATGCTGGGAAAAGCCCGTGTGACGTCTGGTTGCTGCTGTGTGAGGCTACCTGGGTGTGAGGCTATGAACGCCGCTACGATGCATGCTGCTTGCTGCCGAGTATGGCGGAAGTGTAAAGTACCCTGCTAGCAGGTAGCACTTGGATTAAATAAGGGTTATTAATACCCTATCAAAAGAAGAAAAATTTCCCATCATAGGCAATTTTAATAGGTGATTTTGTCACTTCGACCTGAAGACGCCTGCTGGAATGCAGGAGAAACTGTTGTCACCAACGCAACCACGACGCGGTGAAACCTGGAAAATGCTGCCTACAGTACCAGCCCACCGCGGAAGCCTTCGCACCAACATTATTAAGAAATGTTTGAGCTCTGCGCCACATGCATGCACTGGTAATCTCAGACGTTGTAAAACTCCTGACTCCTCGTCTAGGTCCCTGTGACTTCATGTGGAGTGGCATCGCATGGGCGCCAAACATCTTATTCAAAAGAGGTTAAAATTGACCATTGCTATTCGTCTGAACTGGGATTTCCAAAACCAAATAATTTGTACATTATGAATACACTTATCGTATGTAACGAATCGCAATGAATGCCTTTCGTTTTCTTTGATGAAGAAACTACCCTTTTTCGGACGTAACGGGATACAATAGCTATAGGTCAAATTCATTTTATGAATGCTTACGTGGTTTTAATAAGAACCAGGACTCACCGATGTAGCGACGTGCAGAAGAGTCATGAGAATGCTTGAACCTTGATAAGAACATTTTTATCAGGGGTTTTTCATTTAGATTTATCTGGGTTAAATGAGACATTTTGCTAATATATCCAGCCTCTCGTCATTCCCTCACGTTTAAATTACATTATTAATTTGGTTTTCAGTAATCTATGCATAGTATTGAATGGGGTTTATCTACTCCTACTCTTTCTTTCTTCATCGTATGCTATATAAAATGGTGGAATTTTGAGCCAATGTGGAATGAATCAGCTCCTTCGCGAGTTAAGTATTAAAAAAAATTGTCTTCTACCGGTGTCAGGCATAAGACCTTACTTTAAGAGAGTGGTAATACCACCAGCACGCGGATTCAGAGTCCTCTATATTGCCATATAATAACTATTACCCTGAGTTATGGACTCCTAAAATCTCTTGTAGTTTGTCTTTTTCTATTATGACTCATGATAGCGTCTTTAGGTAGTGTAAGTCATTTCTCATCTTCCATACGTGTCACCTGCGCTTGGTATTTTGCTGAGATATGACTGTATATGTATATTTTTAAATGAAGTAATTGTTAGCATTATCATTCATCTATAATTTTTTGAGAAATCAGCACAGTTGTTGAAAAATAGGCACGCAGTCTTTGTTAATGCTTATCATCTATCAAATGAGGTAGCTTCTCAAATTGACGTGTTTGTTTGAATGTAAGATTGAACTATACATTAGAAGTTCTTTTCTTTCACATTGCCTTTGTTTATATTCTTGCAATTTTTCAGTTATGCCATTTTTCATTACTTCTATAGCATCAGCCTTGCTACTTTACATTGAAAAATGGTTTTCAAAATACTTCTAGAGTAATTAAACAGAGTCACTAGTTGCTCTTGTGTTAGGCTGTTTTGATGGTCCATGATTGTCAATATACAATAGTATTTTCAGTGATTATTAAGCGCAATTGACTGTCAACCCATTAAAAGAAGGGTTCTATCAGGTCGTAATACGTTTAGTCTTTGCCGTGGTTTTATCTTTATTTTCACCGTTTCCATTGTTGTCATGCCTAGAAAATTTGTATTTATGTTACCGAAGGTTTCGGGAATTAGTATCAACTATCCGAAAATTACCAACATTCTTTGCATACCAAACAAACGAAGAAATCTGCCCACATCTCCTTATGGGTAAATGGGCTGCTAGGACTAACAATGGCGGGCGTCGTCATTCCCATAGTGGAAGCCTATGCGACGACTCGACATGATGAGAGAGTAGTGTTGAGAGAGCAATCTAGAGGACTCTGCCTCGGATTGCTCCCTACCACCATCTGACATCCAGCTACAAAAAAACTTAAACTAAAAACAATGAAAGCGCAAGTAATTTGGTGGGGCTGAAAATTTTGCCTACGCACGAGACAGCGCACAAAGCCACTTGTTTCATGCAGTGCTTTGGAAAACGTCCGTTGCTGAAAAGCGAATGTGTGGGGTTTTTCTCCCCTCCAAGCGGCTTGCAATGATGTTGACCGTGTCGCTCTGAAAGACATCTGTTCTTAGTTTTCATCGCTGATTTTGTGACAATACCAAGGGGAATGCAAGGAGGAGGCCCAAATTCATCCCACAGAAGTTTGATTTCTGTTGCAACATTAGTTGTAAGTTAATCCGCTTTCAAAAATGTCCGCATCGCGGTGATGAGTGCAATTCCATCCACGTTTTTCCATTTTTTTGCAGTATAATGTTTGTAATTGCGAGTAATAGCATTGAAAAGTTATGAGTTTCATAAATAAAATCATCATGAATGTAAATTTCATTTGAAACCCCCTAATTATACCTTATTTCCCCATGAAAATCGGATCAATTTGTCCGTCAGCGACGCGAGTGGCGGCTTCTGTAAACCCATTTAAATGCGCGTTGAGCGACGACACATTTAGATTTTGATATCCTCTATTGTAACATTCGTGGTCCATACATCAAGGTTGTGAATGAAACAGTACATAGTGGCCAAAAACCTCTATCACCTGTAGTACAATATAATTACTCGAGATGTAAACATCTTGCTCGTTACTCCCAGCATGAGATACGCCTTTGAAGAATATGGATTTGATGGTATAACTGGTAGCATGCTTGACCGGCAATCGGGAGATTCGGGTTCGAATCTCTGTCAAGGTAAATAACTCCCAACAATTAGTGGGAGAGCAGAATAGAGTATAATATATATTTATTCATGCTCTGAGTATACTCTTGGAGCAGAACACAATTTACAATAGTTGGCTCATCAAAAGCACAAAGTTCATGAATACAGCAAGTAATAACAATAAAGTTGTTTGATACACAAATATTAAAGGAATGAATGACACGTAAACAAGGATTGAAATTTGACAACATACGGAATATGTTGGCTGTCTTTTATGTAGGAGTTTATTTTCGCTCTCCATTGAGTAAAGCCATGTATAATTTATATTTAAATGCATGGTTGGAGCCCTTCTGTTTTAGATCCTCAGGCAGACAATTCCAAAATTTAGATGCCGTTACTAGAAATGATTTCTGGTAGCTAGTTGTTCGGCGAGTAGGATAACGAAAATAGTCCTTTTTGTGAGATGACATAGCGGATGGCGAGCAGAAGGAATGAAGTGTCCATGTTTTGGTTCGCGCAGCCATGGCCCTGCGCTTCTTAAGCCTCAATCACACGATAATTTTTTTCGTCGCGAAAGTGATCACTATCGCGATCACTAGAGTAATCACTCTCAAAATGATCGTCGCCGGCAATTGTTTCTCGCTATCGCGATGAAGATTCCCATCGCTATTTTTCATCACTCGTCCGGTCGCTTTTTCCGTCGCTAAAACCGTCCCTAAAATCCCATATCAGCCAATCGGAACGCATGACGCATATGATGTGATTGGAGCGCAGCGTTTGACAATGGGGAACATGCATGAAATGTGTTCATCATGCTGGTAAGTCTCACTGAATAGACAATTTTCTCACGAGTCCAAATAAATACGCCAAAACACTTCTAGTATTCCACAAGCGTCATTAAATGATAATTAAAAGTGCTCGAATATCGCTTGAAGTCACGTGACCTGAAACGCCTTCTGACGTCATCGCACGGTACACCATTAACTTCGTTAAGAGAGTAGAGCGGTAGAGCCTTTAATGCAAGATATCGAAGTAAAAATAGCAATTATTTTCGCCAAATTTGCATTTCAGCCCCAGCATAGACCGATTTTCTATCCACTTCCTCAGTCTGTCATCAGTGGATACCGTACCGTGACGTCACACTCCGATGACGTCGTGTTTTCAAGCAGCTGATGAGGATTAATTTTTAAAGACTCATAACTCAGCTAAAAAACATTATTTCATTCCGCCAGATTTTCGGCGAGTACATTTGAGGTAGGGACCTTCATATTATAGTACTTTTAAAAAATTATGTGTGTTCCCCATTGTGAGAACGATATAGATAAACAAACACGCTATATATTTTCGTGATTTGGTCCTATGACAACGAACTGTGATATCGGAAATGATGCGAAACGCGACGGCGGGAGTGACCGTGTGATTCAGAAAAATGATCCCTAGATCGATCGCTTTTCGCGACGGGAAAAGTGATCTCGATAGTGATTACTTTCGCGACGAAAAAAAATGATCGTGTGATTCAGGCTTTAGCAAGTCCAACAATGATTAACCCAGATTGAATGAATGAGGAGACCTCTGGTTGGTCGCGTATTTGGAGGAGATTTGCCGCTAATTGCAGCGTCTGGACGCGTAACTTGATCCCACCTTCAGATCAATGACGCTTATTTGGCACTTCAAGTAATTTCGATCAATGCATCTGTGCATTTTTTTATTTTAATGCGTTACTCAGTTTAATGAACTGAAAACAGGATGGCAACGAAAGACAAACGTAAGCACCTATTTCGAGCTTGTTTATCAATAGGTGTTGTTGGAGGATGCAATGGAGACTTAATTAGCAGAGCACGCTTGAGTAATATTCATAGGTACGGTATGGACGTGAGGGAACTTGCCAATTTCTGCTTCGAGTGCCGATGTCGCAATGTAATGAGTAAATATTCGAGCGATCGCAAAAGGATAAGGGTGAAGCTACAGTGCTGGAGATATTCCAAGCTCTTTTACTACCGTAAACGATACTACTGAAAGGACATTCGCAGTTTGTTTTACAACGCGTCTGCTCCGTGTTTATCCGCTCGGTATTGCTTTTGCGAAAAGCACCAAAAAACGTATTTTTTATATAAAATCCTGGCATTAATCAGTGTTAAACAAAGTGAAATTAATCATACTCATTGCACCCAATTTTTCTGCGGTTCTAGGTATACAATGTCAAGGGTACAATTATTATTATTACAATATTCTACCTATTAAGGTAGGTTTCCATGGAGTACTAAAGAAGTGATCTGGGAGCCTTTCCTTCCAGCGCTACCTTCTTCAATTCACTGTAAGGTCTACTCCCTTTCAATGTATCTAAAAATCCTACTCTTTTCCTTTCCCTCCCTCGTTTCCCAAACATTCTACCCTCTAACACGATTTTCAACATCCCCTCCCCTCTAAGTACTCGCTCCATCCATACCTTCTGTCTCCTCCGTATCTCATCTAAAAGCTGCCTCTCCTCGCCAACCATATCCAGCACTTCGTCGTTCCTTTTCCTCTCCGACTATTTCACCTTTTCCATTCTTCTCCATACCCACATATCGAATGCCTCCAATCTTCTCTCGTCTTCTTTCCTCAATGTCCACGTTTCCGCACCGTAGAGCGCTACACTCCAGATCAAACTCTTCACTAACCTTTTCTTTTAACTCTTACATAACGATCCTCTCAGAAGCTCCTTCCTGTACATGAACGCCTCCTTCACTAATGCAATTCTCTTCCTAATGTCCTTGCTACTGTATCCGTTTTCCTCTAACATACATCCTAAATAGTTGAACTGCTCAACCTCCTCAAGTTTTTCACCACCCACCTTTATCTTGAGTCTCACATTCCTCGCTCGTGATGCTTTACAAAACCACATAACCCTAGTTTTCTTGTGATTAATCCTCATCCCATACTCCTCGCAACGCTCGTATAACGCATCCACAAGAGCCTGAAGCCCCCTCGCTGACTGGCTAATCAACGCCTGATCATCCGCGAATCTCACTGATTTGAACATCATTCCTCCCACTTTTATTCCAGCTTCTAACTCATTCCACGCTTCCCTTACCGTCTCTTCAGCGTCAAGGGTGCATTATGAAATCAAAAACTCAAATGACCGTATAAAATCTCACAACGCTCGTCCACTTTGCAGAAATGAATCACTGTGTTGATGTGTAGGACAGGGAGAGTTTCAACGCTCGGAATAAACCCCAGCTTCTCAACCGGAATAGCCTAACTAGCTAACACACATAAACTCACGCAGCACTGAAGCCGCGCATGGCGATAATTTTTTCTCATGGCTTACAATTCATGTGAATTTTGACCGCATGTTTGCCATTTCAATTTTGGCCTCACGCAAAGAAGTAGATGAACGCTCTTGTTTATTGCATTTCCTCAACGGCGCAAGGCGAGCCACCAAATGCAGACCAAAATGCTAACCAGGTTCCTTCGTCGGTGTGGTAAATATGGATAAGGATTTTTTGAAGTTTATCATCCCTCGCTTTGACGTTCTTTATCATGATAGTCCATCACCGTGAAATATAGTAAATTTGCTTATTCTAAAAATTTTAGTTTAAATTTAAATTTTCCGTTCTGTCTCTCTTATGCCGTTTGGAATAGACACGGTCGCTCACTACATGTGCTATCGCCAACTGTGCATTTAAATGGGTAAATTTCGACCTCTATTGTGCAGTCACCTTGAGAGTAGTGTAGGACTTGGTGTTTTTATGCATATAATCAGTTTTTGGCACTCAAAATGTGTTTACCGAAGGAACAATTGAGCTCAAATTCGCATTATTGCTTACTGATGAATGAATGAGCCTCCACTATTTTCTCTTTCTGCAATCATCAAACATGCAATGGGTTGGCCAACTAATTTTTTTTTATTTTTGCATGTGAAAGGGGGAGCTTGTTAGACTAGTGGATAGAGTATTTGGCCGCATAACGAGGGGTCCCTGGTTTAAATCCCTGGTGAAGTCTTCGGACACACTCAAACGAAAATCCTTAGAATGCGAGGGGACCCGGGGGAAAAATGCCCCCCTCCTCCCTGAATGTGTGAAATTCACAAGTACGTGACCTAGTCCTAGGTGAGCTCTACATTCACTCAACCAAACCAACCATCACCACCACGGTTGAATCACGGAGTGAGTGAGCATGTGATAGAGGTCTGAAAGTGACGCGTATAATTACGTTTTTTGATCCAATGCAAACGCCTCTTCCTAATCGTAGATAAAAATCGAAGGCCTCAACCCTTTCGCAGGTAAGTTGATGACGTCACCATATGATTATGTTGGGGGTTACCGCTTCTCCGTTACTCCTCGAGATCGCGCATTGTTGGTATCGCGTGGTGTTTCGTTGTTTGCATTCTTGTGAGTAGGCATGTGCGAGTAGCACTTTTTGATCTTGAGTCGACTTGAAAATTACTCGCGGGTATCGAATCGAGTCGAGTATGATAATTTCTGACCCAGGCAATACAGCAATGCATACTACAACACATTCTAATCGACTTTTCTATGATGGATGGCTAGCCTAATGTAAGAAGGAAAATACGATGAGGATCGTTGATGGTTATTGTCAAAAGTAGGAAATGAGTGAAAATTAATGTCTTCAATAGTTCCTAAGGCACAATTGTAATTAATTAACCCCAAGTAATATTTCGACCATTTAAGTCATATATGTATCCAAACTATGAATGTTGGCCAGCCACAGCAAAACAAGAACAGGCCATACATGCCATGGAAATGAGGATGCTGCGATGGATCCTAGGCATCTCTCACCATGATCACGTCATGAATGAAGTCATCCGGAAAAGAATGGGAGTTGCACCAATCACGGACAAGATGTGGGAGGCTCGACGGCGGTGGTATGGGCATGTGGTGGGTAGCGACGGGAACTCCATTAGCGCGGGACGAGCGTTAGGATGAGGAAGAAGAAGATGTATCCAAACTAAAAGGGAGAGCCTGAGTATAGTCATTTCCACAGCTATATCAAAGATTACATACTACGTGTATGAATCATGTTTTATTTGGTCCTTTCAAATTCTAAAGCATGAAAACCAATTATTATGCACAGCCAGAAGGTTTTGACGTCTCCATGTTACAGTATTACCGACGGCCAAAAATTGCCTTCTGCTACACACTTGTGTGGCTGGGCAAGTACTTTCCCTGCAAAATTGCAAGATTTCGGAACCTTCGTAATTTTTACCAAAAATTTTATCAACGATTTTTATGGATCTTGAATCTTCATGGAATTCAAGTGGAGGAAGCGAACGAACTATAGCACTTAGCTTTAGTTTTGTAGAGCCAAAAAAATTCTATACTTCTCACGTCGTTTAATAACCTGAAAAACTGTTGTTTTTTTAAGTTCGAGAAAGAAACTAAACGCCACATTTGAATATCACATCGGACGGACGCAGTAATAAAAAAGGCTAAAAGATGTCTTGTGATGTGAAAACTCCCCTTTCCGCGCGACTCACCTCGGCGAATGTGGAAAGAGAAAAATGGTATCGGTTGTGGTCTTTCGCGGAAACAGTTCATTTTTCTCTCTCTTAAGCATGCCGACTTAATCTCTTCACTCTACGTCAATACCCGAGCCGTATTTCTTATGCGTGAGATGGTTCCGAAAATTATCCAATCCTTAGTATTTTCACTCGAGTAATGCGTTAAATGGTAGAGTCAATCTACACATAATCCTTTTTAACATCCTCAGTTTAGTGTTTTAGGCCAATGGAGACGATATTCGGTGCTTTAAATGACGATTTTCAAGAATAAAGTTTTTAAAAACTTGAAAAATCGAGTCTCGGCGTGTAGCTTAGCCTTGACGCGCGATTGAAAAATCGCTCTCATTTCCTTCGTCGCAAACGTTTTTTTCCAAGATTTCTCCTTAGTACTCTTTATAAATCTCTATTTTATAGTGTGGTTCAAATTTTCCGAGTTATATTTTTCGTAAACGAAAGATAATGTCTACTTTATGTCAAATTTCACGTGAAAAACGGGTCGGCCATTTTGCGTTGTAAAACCAGACAGATGAGAGCCAAAATCTTTAAAAGTCATTGAAAGTATAGGCAAAGCACCAGATCAAAGTAATAATGCGTTTTTTATTCCATAAAAATCATACCAACGCAACACCACCTGGATAAATTCAAAGATTTTCGAGCAAAAACGAGATCGCGCGTGGTTTTGAAAAGTTGGTAATGTTTGGACCACTGCATCATCACTAAAGGGTCGTATTTGTGTAAAATGGCATGTAAATCTGGCAATAATTTATGAGTATTTACGCTAATTTTCAAGTCTCTATCCCCAAAAAGGTCATTTTGGACTTTATTCCAGCTTTCTCCGATTTCGGACCGGTGTGCGCCGGGGCGGAAGACGATCGGCCGCCGCGGCTGGCGTAAAGGTATTCGGCGCCTACGTCGACAACTATAATGTATACCGCAAGCTGAAACTAGCAGGACAAGGCATTATAATGACTTATTGGCTTTAAAAGCTGTATTATTACATGAGTTTCATGATAGCGCTTCCTGTCGGCAGATTGCTGGACCTACTATCCTCGAAAGCTCTGTAACCGTAACTGCGTGACTCCACATTCGTAATGCTACTCGAAACGCTCGTGTTAAGTACCAGCTACTCGACTCGACTTTTCAAGTTCTTGCACATCCCTACTTGTGAGTGATCCCCTCCCTCAGTGAGCTGTTTTCCCTGAACGATTTAACGAACCGGACGGTACCCACTTATGAAAAGTGGGAGGCAAATCGAGTTTCTTTGCTTTTAACTTAGGATACGGAGGCTGAATGTTGAAGAATTGTTTTCGTCTTAACTTTTCTAACTTTTTACCTCAAACGTCTCACCTCTCCCCTCCATCTACCTAATTATTTTGCGAAATTCTGATTTTTTCTCCTAGGGAACAGGCCCATTATTCCTCTGCTCCTTTAATAATTTTTAAGCGTTCCCTTCCCTAGTTATAATAATTTACTCTTAAAAATAAAAAAAAATTGATTTGTACAATATTTGTTGATATTTTTGGAAGGTAATTATATGCGAAAGGAAGGTAAAGGCCCCTAAGGTAAAAGACCAATTTTTACGGTACTAACAGCTTTTTTCATGCATTGCTGAAAATATGTAAGGATATTTTAATATATTTAACAGTATTTAAATAGAAAAAATCTTCCTTTTGCGTATAATTTATCACTCACAATAAAAGTAAAAGAAAAATAATCAAAATGAAGCACATATTTCATATTTATGTAAGACATCAACCATTGTTTAGCTATTCTAAGAAGAATTGTATAAAATGTCTCCTCTTTAACTATGTGTGGTTATTTATAATATAAATTAGGTCCCATAAAAAAGATCTTTTTATAAGCGTGAGGCACACTTTTGGCATACGGACTCAGTAGCCTCTAGCAAGCTTATTTTTCCGTGAGAAAGTTGGAAAGAGAAGGAAGTCGAATATTTATGTTGGTGTCGCAAAAAATGCTTAAAATTTAACATGTACACAAGAGAACCAATGAGATGACTACCACTCATCTACTTCACCGAACAAACCTAATCTTTCTGTCATAAATTACTTCGACCAATTTAAAATTTTAAGTTTTTTGAGTGTCAAATCGAACAGGTCAATAACGGCGTGTTAAAAGTCAACGGCTAAACGTAAGCATAAGACCAATCATGGGGAAAATATTTTTAAAAGGTGGCAATTTAAATATGCGTAATAATATTACTGTCTATTTGTTTAGGCCAATTGCCACTGTTAATGAAAAAAATATTTTTAGTGCCTTAGAGCAGTACATACTTCAAGGAGGAGGTACTCTCAGTCTATTTATTGCCTATTACCCCTTCTACCAGAGAGACCCTCCCCCTAACACGGTAACATTGCACTCGATTCTCACATAAAAACATCTGTCAGATTGACACTGAACAAAACCAAGTGTTTTTACAAAACCATCAAATTTAGCATTCCATTCTTTAGAGGCTTGCTTTAAACCATATAATGTCTTCTTCAATTTGCACACCAAGCCTTCTTCAATCTTTACTCCCTGTGGCGGAGACATATAAATATCTTCCTTCAGCACTCCATGCAGAAAAGCATTCTTAACGTCAAGTTGATTCACAAAATATTGCTTATAATTAGATACAGACAAGACGATCCTCAGAGTTGATAATTTTGCTACAGGAGCATATGTCTCGGAATAATCTAAACCTTTCCTTTGTGAACATCCCTTAACAACAAGTCTTGCCTTGTATCGCTCAATGTTTCCCTCACTATCTTCCTTGATGGCAAAACCCCACTTATTTTTTATTAATTTCCTTCCCTCAGGTAATTTAACAAGTTCCCATGTGTGATTTTCTTGCAATGACTGAATTTCATCATCCACAGCTTTGATCCTTTTCCCTTTATCCTATCTCTCCTCTAGCTCATCAAAAGACTCAGGGGCACTATAGCAAAGAGACATTGCATTCAATACACAAAATGACTCATGAATAGGATAATATTCAAGGCATGAAGCTGTATTCTCTGAATACAATTTTTCTTTATCACCATTCTCCTCAGAGAAGACCTCTTTACAGTTCATTGTAGTTGCCAAAGTAGCCTTTTCTATTAAACTTTCTCGCCTCCTCCTGATTGGAATACTCCTCCTTAATCCCAGATCTACCTCTTTTTTACCCTTACTATCAGAATAGTCCAAATCTACCATCTCAAGTTCATCACCTTGCTTCTCCACTTCCCCAGCCCCACGCGCCTGGTGGAGCAAGTGATCGCCTACCCCTTGATTCGAAGCAATCTCCCTTGACCTTGCAGTTTTAATTTTAGAGTGCCACTCAGCCTTCCTCACCATATACACCTCGTCCTATCATCTCGCTTTAAGAGAACGCTTCGCTCCCCCTATATCCGTCTGTTTTGGTAACGGAGGATTTGACAAAAACGTACGCTATCGTCTTGATATTTTCTGGGCAAATTAAGTATGTAATATAAAATAAATCTATTAATGTTAAATTTCACACGACCGGTTTTTTCGCGTCGCGACATCATCAGATGTAGGTACGGAAAATACAAACTCTTAAATACATTACGTCAGTGGGGGTAGAAGGATAATGACACCAGGTTAGCATTGAAGGAAGGAAGAGACATTCAAAGTGCATCATAGAGAACTCTACTTCATTCAGACTATGTACGAAAGTGGGGCCGAGGCTGAGTTGGGTGGCCGTGGGGGGAGGTGGGGAAAATTACGATCCCAACCAACCACAGCCACCCAACTAAGCCTCGATCCTGCTTTTGTATTTGGTCCATATATATATATGGAGATTTTCTGTAATATTTCACTCTAAATTTCTCCGTCCTGGTGTTGGAGGAGGACGCTGAAGATCATATGGATGGTTTAAATGAGGAACAAAGGTGTGTGAAAAGAGAGTGTGAAGAAGAATAAACCTAATACAACAGTATTGAGAAAAGAAGAAATGTATGGTTTGTTCACACCCAGAGGCACAATCAAGATGGATGGATGCGTGAAGAGGTGGAAATTGAAGGAAAACTAGAGACGAAAGCCCCAAAAGGAATGCTCAGGGACAAGCCATGGGGGAAATATAGAAGAAAGTAGAAAAGAAGAGGTGCAAGGAAGTAGGCCAACTAGCATTAGATAGGGTTGGATTTAGGGCGGCGGTAAACCAATCTAAGGATTAAGCGACCAATGATGGTGATGAGGGGTCACTTCCTTTCCCTAAGACAGCTCGGACTCCGAAGATTTTGTTTGAGAGTATCCGTGGGCTTAACCCGAGACCCATCTGTTGACCCATCGAATCGAATCGTTCTACCGACTAGACTACCACATTCCCACCAATAAGGTAGTTTCCTTCATCAAGAAAACGAAATGCATTGATTGCTATTCGTTACCCACCATTAAGGTTTTCATAATATACAAATTATTTGGTTTTAGGAATACCGGTTAAGACGAATGGCAAATTGTCAATTTTATCCTCATTTGAAAAAGGCCAGATTGGCGCCCATGCGATGCCACTCCGCGTGACGTCACAGGGACCTAGTTTCTATACGAGTAGATAGGAGTTTTACATCGTCTGAGGTTACCAATGCATGCATTAGGCACAGAGCTCAGAGAAACATCCCTTAATAATCACACATTAAAAATACCTAATTTCGGAAAGTTTCCTTCGTTTGATAAGGTATTAATAATCCTTATTTAATCCTAGCGCTACCAGATAGCATGGTACTCGGCTACCTGCTAGCATCCTGCGTCGTATCAGCGCTCAGAGCCTCGTCCCAAGGTCACCTCACTTGCGGCAGCGGGAACCAGAACGACCGCACACGGAGTTTTTCCCAGCATTCATACTTACCCGTCGCGTTTTCACGAGCTTGAAAATTTTCACTTTTTATTTAATCGCAAAAATAGATATCGTCATTCAAAAATCTAAGAGCGTGAAATGCGTACTCCAGGAGTAATAATCTTTCGATTTAGGCAATAAAAAAATAATAGGAAACCACCCTATTCTGATTTTCTAACCGCAAGGTGCTACGGTTATAGCCACACCAAAGAACCAACAAGAGAGGTAGTTATAAAAAGGGAATAGGAGAACCTCATTATGGCCAGCCCTTAGAATACATTGGCAATAATGAATCAACACTTAGTGAGATATTCCAGTACCCGTAGTTCGTCATCGGCAAAACGTTCAAAGACAAAATTAGCGTGAAACTTTGGAACGCGCAGTACCGTGTTCATTTTTTAATGCGCTTTTCGACCGTGTTTTGTTAGTTCTACCTGTGAATCGTGGAAGGAGACTGGGAATGAATAATGA
Source organism: Ischnura elegans (assembly GCF_921293095.1). NCBI lineage: Eukaryota > Metazoa > Arthropoda > Insecta > Odonata > Coenagrionidae > Ischnura > Ischnura elegans. The sequence continues at coordinate 14,014,033 of NC_060248.1, read as the reverse complement.
CGTGAATGAAATGGGGAGTTGAGAAGTTAACTAAGAAAAAGAAATCGAATCGGCCAAGAAGCAAACAACCAAATCCATTTCAATACTTAGTGTGCGGCAGTTTTCAGTTATAGCCCTGCTGATTAATGACATGTGGCGTCCAATCCATGCTATTTTTTCTAGAGTTTACATTTTTCGATGGTCCTTATTTGTATTACTGCTAATTTTTCTTATACATCGTCCTTAATTGATACGGCATGTTGAGCGCGCCTTGCACGCCGCAACCCTCAACGCTTTTGCGTGTGTCAAGTCAGCCTACATACCCTTTTCTTCTAATAAAAGTCACAATTTTATGCTCACTCTGTTACCAATGTTATGTGCGGGGTTATTGCAAGTGACACCTTAGGTGTACCCTTCATTCAACGACGAACTGTGCTATTTTGCACTCGTCTAGCCATACCTTGCATATGCAGCGAGCACATGGGATCCGGCGCAGAAAGACATACTCAGTGAATTTAATAAACCACAAGGAAAGGAAAGCTGCGCAATTTAAATGTAGACATTAATTTTGTTACAATTTTAGCTTAAAAATCACTATGTTATGAAATCTCGCGAATTAACCTCATTGGGGATTTTAAATTGAATTTCCCTGAGCTCTGTGCCTCATGCATGCATTGGTAACCTCAGACCATGTAAAACTCCTATCTACTCGTATAGAAACTAGGTCCCTGTGACGTCACGTGGAGTGGCATCGCATGGGCGCCAATCTGGCCTTTTTCAAATGAGGTTAAAATTGACCATTGCCATTCGTTTAAAATGGGATTTCTAAAGCCAAATAATTTGTATATTATTAATACACTAATGGTGGGTAACGAATCGCAATCAATGCATTTCATTTTCTTTGATGAAGGAAACTACCCTCTTGTTGCTCCTAGCTGATGTCATGTACAATAAATAGCCTTTGTGCATTATCGATTAGTTTCCCTTGGTTCTCATTTACCCCATCTCCGAGTATAGAGCAGTCGCTTGGAATACCGCTGAAGATACGACGGAGCGGCATTGGAGAAGTGCGCCGCAGGGTCCCTCTCCACTTTGGCAGTCTGTTTACGAGCAGGTGGGCGTGTGGGTGGGTGAGTGGGAGTGGGGGGAATAGCACCAGTGGAAGGGGGAGAGGGGAGGGGGGGTTGAAACTGCGTATTTCCTCCCCTTCTCTCTCTCTTTGCTCTTCTCTCCCGTCGAAACCTCGTTTGGTAGTTCGGCCGTCCACCAAGGATGGCGTTGAGATCAAGCCGCAGGTGGCTGTCGTTTAATTAATGAGTCACCAACCCGCGCACAGTTTGATAGAGTACTCTCCATTCGGCGGATTCTATTTGCGTTGTCACCTTGCGCGCATTGTAATTGGTTCGCAAAAGGCGGCACTAGTTTCGCCGATGGGCTTAGATATACGAATAATACGGAGAAATAAGCTACAATTAGGACTGTTAACCAAAAATGCATACATTATGAAGTGATCTCTCCAATCCTTAACTTTTGCAAAGCTTTCCCTCGTGATTGAAAATATTTAATTGTATTTATTTGAGAATAAACGGATCATCCTGCTCTCATCGAAGCGCTAATGTCATTTTTTTAAACAGTATAAAGTGTACCATAAGTGGCAAGATGAATCAAACTTCTACGATGAGGCCTGAGGATTTCTCTATGTATTCCTCATACGACCACCTGTCCATCGCTGGCGAAGATAAGGTTAACAAAATGAGAAAGTGAGGGAGGTTCTAGGGGTGTAACTCCACTCATCCGAAATCTACAAGTACATAATATAATTCGATCCACCTCTAGGGTGTTCGTTAAATCTCCAGCATGTAAGAGAAACTCCAATTGCAAAAACGCTGTTATTAAAATATAACGCATAATAAATAAAACAGGTATACGTCCACACTCCACAGTCATGCATAGACCAAACTTATCATACTGAAAACTTGACTCACTCGATATTTTTTGAGCGATAGATCAATCGCTCCAATTATGGCAAAAAAGTGATCGCTTCACTCAATCATTTTCCGTGATCGATCGAGGGATAGGAATCTCATCTCATTTTCCAACGATCGGCACGTCCCTTTTTCCGTCGCTGAAACTACGTTGGCACCTTCCTTTAGCCAATCAGAACGCAAGGCCGCTGACAGTGATTGTAACGCCACATTTGGTTTATAAATTAACGGCAGTTGTAAATAGGGAAAATGATGAAAGAAGCGATGGAAATGACCGAAAATTGAATGAACGTGAAAAAATGAATGACTGATGAATGGAAATAATGGGTCGAGGGATCACTCTTTTTTGGTCCTATCGCTGTAGCTATCGCTCTGAGGGACGAAAAAAATGGTCGTGTGATCCAAGTTTAGGACTATTTCTTAGTAAAGGCACTGAATTAAATCCTTTCATATATCTTCACTGTTTAATTAGGTGGAACAGGCTTTTGAACTCTCCGAAATGTCTTAAACTATATTAAAATATTTTCCTCTTGGATTTTTTAATCTTTTCTAATTTTATTTAGTCCAGCTTTTTTCGTAATTACTTCATAATAATAGTCGTGAGTTACTTGAAATCTCCGATGAAGTTTTGAGCAGATTCAAGAAATATCTTCCGCAGCTGGCCTCCGTATTCGCTCTTGCGTCATGCCTGCATATGTCCCCTGGACGGTATGTTTTTAGTATTTATGGTTCTTCCTAGAGAGCGCGAAAATAGCTCGGATGCTCAAGTGGCCACGTGGTTTGCCTCGAGCCCTCGCCATGGCTTTTTCGAGTACTGAGCTGTGTGCAGTGAGTCCGTGTGCACTTACGTCTAGATGAATGCGTGGGTGTGCCGTCTTTTTGTAGGAGTTTTCTACTCAGATGGGGTGGTTTACAAAATCATTATTTATTTTGGTTCACAATCGAAATCGGAAAGTAAAAAGAGCTGCATTTTTTCAATTTTAGATCCATCGCGATAATTAGATTTTATAGATAAATCGTTTACTTTTCTAGATATTCAGCCAAAAGCTAGGTAAAGACTTAATTTACTTAGTTATTTCCTAGAAGAGTTGTACTCAGATGACGCGGCAATCATCCTTCGTTTTTCGTCGTGCTATAGTAGACGTCATCCTGAGGAGAAAAGAAAGGAAATACTATGCAAAACATAGATATTCAACTTGTCATTGTTTCCTCATACAATAAGGATAGCACGATTAATAAGATAATGGCATCAGTCGGTTGGAAGACTCTTTGCATATTTTTATTTTTACATTTTTCCATGCAAGAGGATCAGAAAATGCAATTTCTTTACTCGCATCAACGACCACAAAAATTACATGCATGAAAACATGGGTTTTCATGATGGATCGACATGGCTGGAATTCATTTTAATATTGATTAAGATACAACCTCAAAATATATGAGAGAAAAATTGAAAATTTTCACATATTTTGTTGCTACAAGAATGTGATGAATTCATACGGAAACTAGAAAAATGCTTTGGCATTCTGTTTTTGAGCATACTGTGAAATAATAATGCTCATAGAAAATTGCTTGAATATACCGTTAGTCAACGCAGAAATTCCTACAGAGAAGTATAAATAAGTGGAAAGACCCACTAGGAGAAAATTTTAAGATCTAACCCGCGAACATGAGACTGCGTTCCTCGATTCTGGTTGATGACGTCACGTTGGAAATTGGATTATTTGGTTCAAAATTCTTTTTTGGTACGGTATTCGCCTTAGGGTATTTTCGTACCCCATGGGTTCATTTTCTGTTACTTTATTTTGCTTTTAGGTATTTAGACTTTTCTTTCATTTATTTTAATTCTTATCTTACCACCAGGCGATAGCCTAATGGAATCAATATATATTTAAAATATAACTGATAACTTCAGGCTTGACTCTGTGAAACCTCTCCATATTGGAAATAAAAGAATAAAACTTTGTAAGGGTACCATTTAAATATATTAGTGAATCCTACACACTTTCATTCATCTCCAATTTAGTTTAAAATTAAAAGAGCTTTTATTTAATGTAATTTGTTTTATTATCAAATGAACGGTCTTTGAGATATTGGTCTTCAACAAGAAGAATTTTTCAACTTATAGTAACTCCTTCAGTGTTTTACACCCCTGGTATGTGAATATTTTTTCCCAGCCTAGGTGTTGAGGATTAAGAAATGCGAGCAGTAAGCGGGTGGCGTATATATGTTGATCTCCTCCACGGCGCTTGGTGGCCTGAACTGTTAGATTGCTTCCTTGCGCTCCAGCAGTGCTTGCGGCTGTTTCGACTTCCTTTGTTTAGGCATTACCCGTGAGGCATACTGTGACGACGGATATCAACACCGAAATGCATGTTTAGAATTGGTTTGTTGCGGTTAAGTCATGACTGTTCAGTTCAGTTATTATTGTTCAGTCATTATACTATTTTTACTATCGCTTGTTCATTTTAGTCGAGCCATTATAATAATTGCCGGAGCTAAAAGTGCGTACAAATGTGGCAATCCTAGTGTGGATATATAGGTTGCGCTTACATATGAATATGTATTTGAATACATTATTTCTGGGGCGGATCCAGGATTTCTTTCTGGGAGGGGCACAAGCAAGGCCGTATCCATGATTTTGTTCAGGGGGGGCACAAGGATACCTCGTTATACAAAACGAACGAAATGATAATGGGACCGTATTAAAAATCTAGCGTATTTTTAAGGGTCTGGGGGGGGGCACGTGCCGCCGTGCCCCCCCCCTCTGAATCCGCCTATGCATTCTTTTCTACCGATGCTCTGCATATGTATCTGATGATATATGCTCTGCACATATTTTGACATCTTTAAGGATAGATTTTAAGCTTTTGAGATTAATTATACTTTATCGATCATCTATGCCATGCATATATGTATTCTATTTGTATAAGTTTCATAAACAGTTCTAATCGAAGAAGTTTTTTTAGTAAATAAATAAATTGATTATTGTCCCAAAAAGAAAAAAAGTGCATGTAGCATCTATGAAAAACTTATCTATATATTCACTTCGTACTTCGCATTATAACAAGATCGAGTAAGGTATTCGTTCGAATGAAATTTTTGATTATTAATGCTTATGCCGGCAAAAAGCTTGTTATTAGGTTACATATTTATTTTTTTAAATAAAGGACATTTTTACTGGTAAAGCTGACGTATAAATATCATTGTTTAGATATCTCTGCAGTACTTGGAACCAAATTGCCCAATGCCTATTTTTTTTCTACTGTGACAAGTTTTCGGAGTAACCTGACGGGAATAATCTCTTCTTTAATCTAGACAACCATTGTATTCAAGGTATCTACGTGCATCAATTTTGTATTCATATTAATATTGTAACATAGAAACTAACAAGCACACTAAAAAACTACATAAAAGATATGTCAAATCAATTTTCTTAATTTGTTTTGAAAATTAAAAAAATTGTTAAATTTTATTGGGTATTTTTTTGCGCTGTAAGGGTTAATGCATGTACACTTTATTCTTATACTTCCATTTATTGTTTTTTCATTTTTTAATAATATACGCTAGGAAATGAAAAGTTAATTAATAAATTTCCGAAACTTTAGAATATATGTTTTTTTAATAAATGATTTAGACCTCAACTGTTCATCTTTAAAGTGATATATGATCGTAATGAAATACTCAATCGAAATTAGCGAAATCGAAAGAAGATCTGTTATCGTGGTTCGCCAATCAGACCCTTCCGATTCATCCTGTGATCTAGGCTTTTGCCATTTCAATCATGGCCCCCTTGCGCACAAGTCGGCGCGTGTGCCCTTGAATATTTTCCCCTTGATGTGAGGCTCCGTCATCCGACCGTGAACTTTCGACGTTCCCCAGATTGGTCCGAGTTGAGAAAAACAAATCAACAGCGTTGGGCGTGTGCTTAGCGAGACGGAGCGACTAGACGCGCTAATCATGCGAGAAGCTGTTCAATCCGATTTCGTCATCGCCTGGACCTCACGCGGCGGTTAGCCCGGTACATGGACCTATAGTCAGTATCTTCCTCAATAGAACGTTCCGTAGATTCATTTCTGCGACCAGACAAACGCAAGTTTGTTGGGGAGAGGTGATATTGTTGCAGATATTTGTTTTTATTTTATTTTTGTTCAAGATCATCGGGCTAATGCCATTTTGAAAACATTAAATACAAAAATAGTAATATAAAAAGTATACGTATAGTATCATTCCAGTTCAAAATAAATTAATTTTTGTATGTAATGATTTCAAAATGGCATTAGCCCACAATACAAAAATTAATTTATAAATTTAAGTTAATTAAAAAAAATTAATCCTTTAATTGAATTAATTGAAATCTAATTCCTACTTTTAAGTTAATTTAAAAAAATAAATTAACTTAAAATTAGGAATTAGATTTCATATTTCATTAATGTATTTTAACAGTTAACAGTATAATATCTGTGGATATAAATCTTTCTTTAAGGCTGATTTTGTATTTTCAGCACCAATATTTGCTGGGTATAAATTCTTAAATTACGTCTGAGCCTATTTCAGGAGAATGAGATGTATTATTTCGTTGGTAAGCCTGCTCAGCTATGCCACGTGTGTAAATGCTAGGCGAAACTTAGAGCATTTCCTTTTTATTTGTAACCGGCTGGTGCCCTAACACTCCCTACAACACGCGTATTCTACATCTACATAATAACCTGCGAGCTCCCTCCGGGGTGCTTGGCAGGGGTTGATCAATCACCAGCATGAATTTGAGGCGGCTTGCAGGGTACCTAGTATGTAGATGTACCCCGTAACGAGGAAACTCGTTGTACCCGATTACATGCATTAAACGCACATGCCTCCTTTGCACTACGCATGTAGCGACCACGGTCGGAACTACTCCCGCATTTACTGCTATCGTGACTCAGTGCTGCCCTCGTTGTGGATTTTGTCAGCAACTGACGACTTGACTGCGTGAGGAAATTGAAATCCAGGAAATTAAATAGGAAAAGGATATAAACCTCCTCATGTGGTAAAACTAAAACTAGATCCAACTATCCGTGTAACTTAAAATAATGTAGGATTCATTAAGAGAAAATGCCCAAAATAGAACAGTATGCATGCTTTGGGGACAGTAGGTATACGCCTCTAGAACGTTCCAAATTAAAATATATACTCTATTGTTAACTGGTCAACTTAATATAATTCAGACACTATCCGGCTTGAACGTGTCCGAAATATTTTTCTCAATTTTTATAATTACTAATTATGAATCTCTGACTATCTGATTACAACACTTCATACCTTCTATCCCTGGTAATTTTAAAACCCTTACACGACAGACGATCTTCGAACGATGCCCTATTCCTCTACAAAATTATTAATTCCTATATAGATTGTTCCTATCTACTTTCATCAGTAAATTTCAATGGATCCCGTCATAGCTCTGGAAATTCTCACCCGCTTGTTGTTAATTACCGTATAAAAAATTATACCTTCAACTCACAGCGATCCAGAATGATGAGGTAAAACTAAAGCTAGACTGAGCTGTCTGTAAAGCCTTAAAGAATTTACAGGATTCGCCAAGAGAATGCGTCAAACTTTTTACAATATTCACGCATTAAGGACACTACATATTACTCTCATTATTAAACTAGGATAGGCTTGGATAAAATTGGTACAAGTATTGATTTCTCCATGCCTTTATCTAAATTTAAAAATTATTTGTGGCAAAGTTGATCTTGCGATCCTATATTTAACGATTTTAATTGGTTTATTCTATCTCTTTTTGTTATTTTCCATCATCTGTGAAGTTTAATGCAAGAATATGGTTAATGGGTTAACCCGTAAATAAATAAATGCTAATAAAACTGGTTTTGTGTAGTACATCCGCTATCATTTACCAAAGAGAACATCCGAAAAAACTTTCTCCTTCCCATTTCTTGCTCAATACTTTCTTGACTCGTTGACACAGATCTTTGATGCACCAGATTTAGTTATGGAATATCTATGATCGTTTCAAGATTGCAACGGCGTGAAAGAATTGTACATGCATCGATCTTCATTTCCTTACTCTTTTCTCTCGGCACACTAGTGCTAACCAACGTAAGTTGGCTGGGTTAGGTACTACGATGGTAACTCTGCGCGTTTACACGACATTTTGAGGTTACGATGGTACGGACGGTGGTCGGTACGTGCGTAGTGTAAACGGGGCATTACCCCGTAACTACGCAACCAGTTGATCCCGATTACAACCATGAAACGGATATTCGCAGTCCACTCCCATTCCTCCTTTCCACTGCGTCGGATCCCTCGTCACATAAATGAAGGCGAGAGACGCTCTAATCAGTTTGAGAGCTCACGCTAATTCGTTCGGAAGCTTTCGCAACCTCCTTTAATGAGCCGTTCGCCAATCATCACGAATGGAACTCTCCAACCGCGAAAACAACGACAAATTTCCTCTTCCCCGATTAAAACGCGCGTATTCGAAGGAGCTTCCTTTACGCATTAGAGCCGGAAACTCGAGATCGACTCGTGAAAATTTCGGCCTAACACTACGTCATAGAAACACACACAAACGACCCACCCTTTTAATTAATCTCAGTGGTCAATGGTCTCGCATAAAGGGCTGGGTCGTTCATGAATGAATCGTTCGAAATGAATGAATAGTTGTAAATGACTGAGTCGTGTCCATGGTTAGAGTGAAAGGAATCGTATTCAAGGGTATTTATTACATATAGGAGGCCCAAGTCCGTCCCTTAGAAGCATGCCTTTTATGTTTCCTTTAAAGAAAATTTACAGGGTGCGTTCCTAAAGTAATAAAATAGGGTGGTTTCCTATTATTTTTTTATTGCCTAAATCGAAACGTTATTACTCCTGTAGTACGCATTTCCGACTATAGGCAGTTTCAATAGGTGATTATTAAGAGATGTTTCCCTGAAGTCTGTGCCTCATGCATGCATTGGTAATCTCAGACAATGTAAAACTCCTATCTACTCGTATAGAAAATAAGTCCCTGTGACGTCACGTGGAGTGGCATCGCATGGGCGCCAATATGGCCTTTTTCAAATGAGGATAAAATTGACCCTTGCAATTCGTCTAAACCGGTCTTTCTAAAACCAAATAATTTGTATATTATGAATACACTAATGGTGGGTAACGAATCGCAATCAATGCCTTTCGTTTTCTTTGATGAAGGAAACTATCCTATTATTTTTTTAAAAGAAACTCATTGAAAATATTTGCACACACGCTAAATATTCTTGAATTTACTTTTCTTGGGGTTCTACATATTTTTTCTAGAGAATCTTTCCATGTCCAGTACGCGCTGAGAAGGGATTCTTCGGGGTCCTCTCGCAAGGTCGTCGGCACGATTGATCGTCTCTCTTCTAAGCTCAAAAAATAGGTTCATTTCAGGGCTGTCTTAATCTGAGGTAATAGAAAGAAGTCTGTTGGGATGACCGCTCGTGACTTTTGTCACTCTCCTCTCCTTCAACGCACAAAATGTTTGAAGAGTAAGTTTAAATTAAATGCAAAAAAATCATCTAGCTATTTATTCAAATAAATTGATACGTTTTATATTTAAAACGAATATATTTTCAACGAACAGCCAAAAAAAGCATTGACTTCTAAACTTAATTTTTAGTTAAATGTAAAGATAAATACGGAGTCATATTTCAATTGAAAAACCCAATGAGATTCAGGAAAACTTGAATGAGTTTTTGAACTTTACAAAAGTAAAAAAATAATCATTTTAAACTGAAGAAGAGTCAAATTAGTCAAAATATGGTGCAATATGAAAGGTTTTTCGTCAAAATAATGTATTCACTAAGGAAAATACGCCGTAAGTTTTTTATTTCAAATGCAGTCTCTCGGCCAGCGTAAGGGTAGCGGTTTTTTGGATGTACAATGTGATGTCATGTCGTTTTATAAATTTTCCCTCATGCCATCGATGAGATTCTCTGACTTTTCCATGATATCCCCGACCAAATACGGAGTGAAAGTTCCCGTTATGGCCCAAAGCTTTTAAATTGAATGCAATGCAAGAGGAGTCCTCTATTTTTACAGGAACTCCTTATTTAATTTTAGTGCGTATTGTCATCCGTGTTCCATCTCGTAATCGCGCACTCCCAGCGCGAGGGCGGTGTTCTTTTGTTTTTCTTTAGACGTCATTATCGCACTCTGTGTACATGTTTGCATGTGACTTGGGAATTGGGCTTCTGGAGCCTCCCTCCCATCGTCGTCGGGCCATAAAAGCCCACCTTTGTGGGTTTTTGCGCCGTGACGTAATTACATTGTTGCTAGGCACCGTTGTTGATTCAGGTGTTTTGAGCGAGCTTTCATGTCGTGTAAACAACTCCGATCCGACATGCACTGGCGTTTGCTCGTGTGCATGTAAGCCTTGTTTTCGAATGATTATCTGTTTGGGAAGTCGCTTTTCCAAAACAAAGGGCTTTTAAACGCAACCCAAGGCCTGCGGCAGATAATTCATTCAATGGATTATCTTTCTAGTTTTCGCAACCCTCCTGCTTTTAATCTTCTGTCAACGTGCATTTATATGTCGCCCATTAATGCGGAAAATTATCATATTTCTTTAATTGCGCGTTACTTTTTAAGGTCGAAAATGAGAAAAACCTTATGGAGGGTAGAAAACCTACCAGACCTACCTACTACCAAAAAAACCTACCAGTAAGTAGTTCTTGGTTGACTGGAAAGTATTGAAGGGAGATAATTTTGGAAGTGGAGGGGTTTTGGAGCTTTTAATTTTATCCCTAGTCATGATTTTGTTTTCCAATTTGAGAAAATTAATTCTAATTGTATTAGGGCTCTTAGACGACCTTTAAATGGTAATGTTGTAATTGGCCTGAATATTTTTAGCGTTCAGATCCTACTCCCAATAGCTCATTTTAAGAGGCTGGTAACAACAATTTGAGAAAAATAAAAAAATATACCGCTCCCTTAGATGACCGTGACTCCCATAATGACTAGTTTCTTTGAAAATCCTGAAACGAAGTGATACGGAAAAATTCAAGCTACTTTTTGTGGATCGCTCACGATGGCGCAAGTAACGTAATCAATTCTGTTATCAAGCTATAGTCACTAGTTTTAGAAATAATGAGTTAGATGTATAACTGGATTTATTTCGCCCTCCGCAAAGAGAATTTAGCATATGGCAACCAAATTCACATCAATAAGATGTAACTGTGATGACAGCTTTGATTAAGGAGACCTAATAAATTTGACTTAAGGCTATTATTATCTCCACGAACTCATGCCCGCGCCGAAGGCTCATTCTATTGCCGTACGGGTGAGTCCAGTGTCTAAACAGCCAATTTATAAAAAAAAATGATTTTTTGGTGCATATATTTGCGTTGGCGGAGTTAAATGTTATTTGTGTGAATAAAGAAGAATTTAATCCAATAATAATTTGACCTAGAACATTGACGCATTTGAATTCAATGCATTGACATGAAAAATTATCGCAGATTAAATCATTTAAAAGAAACTTTTTTTCCTTTTCATACAACTTTTTCCTCTTTTAATACCAGAGAGTTATATAATTTTTTTATTTTGATTTTATTCCTATTTTGTTTTTATTGAATTCGCTATTACGAAATTCAAGATATTATTTTTTGTTGAAACCAAAAAGCAAAGACATCAGGCCTGATGATGATACTATGCATTCGAAACCGGTCGCAGTATTTATTAAACTGTGGAACCTGCCATTGTCTTTCCTTTTTTGTTCAATCATGAAGGAGTTCCATCATGTTTCACCTGACACGATTGAATTTGGAGTCTTTATTTTAAGATTTACAGCATAATAATTATTTATTTAAAACCTAAGATCAGAAAGAGGTTTAGACAATGGAAAGACTCATAGAAGAGTGATTTATTGAGTCCGAGTGTTTTTAGTTGGGATACCTAAGTCATACTCCCATATGTCCGTAAAAAGTGTGTTATTGGTGCCCTTCAGCCTGGATTTGATATTATTAACCAAATGAATTATATCGTTTATGGTTTGGAGTTTGTGGGAATTTCTGACATCTGAAATGTTGATAAGTTTACTGAGCGCACATGGAGACCACGCCAAACCAAGCCAAATGCCGAGGCCTCGGGAGAAACCTCAACTTCAGCTTTATATAGGCAAGTAAATGGAATCGGTTAACAAAATGTGTACGCATAAAAAGAGAGCATTAAATACGTGAGTACGAAATCTAACGCAACAGAAGATACCAAATTAAATTTAATACATCAAAACGAACGCCAATGCACTAGTCACCCGATCAGTTTGATTGCATTCATCACGTGATTAAGGCGTTTGCCATCTCAATCTTGACTCCACGTACGGAAACCGGTGCTCACTTTTGTTTTTCGTCATTCCTCTGATTGTGAGATCATAACCAATTCCACCGCGAGAAGGGCGTGTGGCAGCACGAGCCCTGATGATCATATGGAGATGCTCACTTGTTTTTCGCGAATGGAGAAGGTGTTTTTTGATTTTTTTTATTCGCGCGGTCGTAGCAGCTGGAGGCCATGTGGACATCTTCATAGGTCAGTGGCCGCTCGTGGATAGCTTACGGACACAATATACTGGTGAGTTTGGTTGGAATATTTCACTATTGGGCGATGAGCGATTTTACAGCGAAATGCTTATGTCTCAAGAGAGACCATCTCCACGTAAAACCATTATTGTTTCATATTGTAAATGAAATAATCCAAATAAGTTTCATTTTTTCGAAACGATATCAAAGGAGCGAAAATATGGTCACCGGCCCTGTTTGCATAGGTTTTCTTTCAACATTTCTTGTAACATAAATTAAATAAAACATTGCAATGTTTCCAATGCATTTATTTTCGCACGACGCGCTTTCACCACATCCTGCCTCATATCATTTGCAATAAGAGCATCAAATACCTGGTAAACCTTTGCACATGATTCAATTGAAACTGTTATTACAACAACGAAACGCGTCATGCAAAAAGGTATTCAATGAAAACATTGCAAACTAATATTAATAACTTTCACCACATTGTGCCACATATCATACAATATATGTTTATGAAGGCTATTGATAGTTTTACTGCGACAATAGCGAAGGTTTTAGGTAATATTTTTATGGTTCTATGTTACAGCGGCCTTAACCTAGAAGGCCTTCTTACTCTCCTTAATTAGGTATCATAGGCTATCAGAGCTTTCCATTATGCATGTAAAAGAACATTTGCAAAGTTTTTCTGCTCAGGTTCCCGCGCGTTGGCTGTTGATTCTTTTTTCGAGCATATATGAACGCCCGGTAACTCTAAAAATGGAGAGTCGCCTCTTCGAAACTTTATTTTTGCATCTCAAGGGCCTAAATAAATCCGTAAGTCACACACAAGGTGAATGCAAATAATGCTTGAAATAGCTATGAGTTTCGCGATGCACATATTTTTAAAACACTATCTCTGTTCCATTTAATGTCGCAAATGGAGTACAATCAGCGTCCGCAATTATGCAACGTAAAACACCGAAAATCAGTTGAAAATCTTTTTAAAAATCTCAAATGAAGTAAACTTTTTATTTAAATGGGTTATACCATTTTTTTTAATCCCATTGAAATATTGCAATAGCATCAGCAAAAATTTAGAGTGGAAGATTTTCTAAGAAAACTGAACAATGCGGTACCTGAAAGAAAGTTTCGACATTTTTACTTGCGAATTTACCTAGCAATTGACATCCCATCCATTGATTGCCAGCCATTTTTTAAATTTTTATCGTGAGTTTCAGGTAGCTGCATCGAAAATTGGAGGGATGAATCAATGAACTCGCAGTGAGCGTAACAAAAGTATTTCAATCCTTTTTTTCACATATATTTGACAAAAATATTCAATAGAATGTTTTAGAAACCCTTGAAACAACCAGATGCCGCCTAGATAGCAGATTAAATGATGTAAAGGATTTTGCATGTCCTCAATCCTTCCCCTCAGTTCCAAAATCGGACTGTCTCCATAAACACCCTAAACCTTACCACATTCAATCTTGGAGGCGATAACCTACCTCAATGGAAGGGCGAGTTAGTGTGACGAGTAGTTACGTGATTGAAAATGTCACTTCCGCCCCTGCGATTAGACAGCGAATTAAGTGAGCGATCAGTCAAATGGGGCGATCACGAACACCACGTCCTGTTTTTCTCTCTCTCTCTCTCTGTCTCATGCTCTTCACTTGCAATTAAGACCGCTTGTTATTGAACCGCGTCGCTGGACGCTAACGAGACAGGAGGATAACGAAGGAGGAAAAAAGCGACTCATGGCAGAGAGTGGGTGTGTAAGCGGTCCGCGAGGTTATCACTATGAGAAAGGGGTACGAAGAGGAAACGCCCTTTCCCCGAACCCTTCGAAAATTATAATAAAAACTAAGGAAAAATGGCAGCAATATGCTGGTTCAAAAGTATTTTTTTCTTTGCCGAATCTAACGCACATTACAATGGTGGATTCTCCGGTCGGCAACTAAATTTTCTGTCACCGACCGCGCTATTAATTTGGTACCCATGAAAAACTCACCACACGCGTTGCCTACGATAGGGTGATGTGAATTTCGCAGGGAATTAAGCTAAAAATAAATTCATTAACGATGCTATTGAAGGTGAAGTTGTGTCTTAAAGCATATCTCTAAATCTTTCTATTATTTGGAGTTTCCGTGCCCACTTGCCTAAAGTGAAACATTTGCTGCAATGCCACTTCATCATTTTATCACTCTTAGGGGGCCTCCGCGTGGATAGATATAAGATATCGTTTTCTTAGCCGCCACTAAACAAGTCCGAACATCGACATGTAAACCCCGCAGCGTGAATAATAATATTTCTAAGCAACTAAAAAACAATGTACCTTCATAAAGGGTACCTAACAGGGGCGCAGCTAGAAATTAAAGTTGGGGGGGGGGGTTTAGGTGGAACTAATACCGGGGTGTGTGGGGGTATGGAATACCCTCCAGGATAAGTGGTAGGTGCGAGATTAATAAATTGCGGAATTTTATGATAAATGGTTCAAAATGGTGAGTTTTACGGCTTTCTGAGGGGTATTTTATTAATCCCTACACTATTCTATTAGTAATACCATAGAGTAAGTCATCATCATCACTGGTCAACAATCCTAGGATTGGTTTGACGCAGCTCTACACTCAGTTCTCCTATCAGCTAATCTTTACACACCTACGTATTTCTTCTCTTTCACATCTCTCTTTACTTGTTCCATATATTTTGTTCGGGGTCCTCCTTTTCCATTCTTCCTCGCGGCTGAGCTTAAAGCCACCGAGTGCGACCACCGGGTTGCGGATGGTGGGTCGACCTTTAGATATAGAGGTTCGCTGCGAGATAAGCGAGTTCTCTCGTCGAATAAGCAGTCGTGGACAAAAAGCGGCGGTATTCTGAGGGGGTATTGGGCTACCCTTGGGTAAGGTAGACCATTTAAAAGATACCAAAACCTGTGAAGATACCGTGACTTGGCGACTGGGGGCCGCCAACAATTATGCCTCTCATCACCCGGGGGAGAGGGCAGCAGCTCTTCTTCACATGTGCGAAGGTGGAGACCATACTGGTCGGTGCAGCGACACACATTCCACTACGGGCGTGGTAACATTTACTTTAACGGCTGTAGTACTGCGATGTGGAAGGCAAGGGGAAACCACCACATTATCATCCCGAGGAGTCACAGCTACTCCACTCAATTTATATAATGACATGATGGAATTCTCTCGGGTAAAATATTCCGGAGGTAAACTAGTCCCCCATTCGGATCTCCGGGCGGGGACTACTCGAGAGGGTACATCGGTCAAACGAGATAGAGTAAGTATATTACTTATATTACTTAGTATAATACTTACTCTATGGTAATACCAATCCAATTAAGTGAAATGGATTAATCTTAAAAATTTCTCTGAGCTCTGGGGTGGGGGTTTATCCCCCAAAACCCCCCTCGCTGTGCCACTGGTACCTAAGTATTTCACATCAATTTTCTAAATTTATTTGCTTAAATTTAAATTATTTTGTTTAGATATTTGATTGGATGTTTTTGCAGAGAAAAAATTAATTTTCAATGCTGGCCCACTTTTTGTATTTACCATATCTCTCATCATTCCTTATAATAAGCCTTGAAAATGAGAAATTAATTTCTGAAATTTCGGCAAATGTGTTTTTTTTTATAAATTTCCTAAATCTCATGAGTTCAACTTTGAATATGATCAAGTTGTCAAGAACAAAATAAATGTATAAAAAATTAATTGCCCTGCGTAGCAGTTTCCCCTTATCTGAGGGGCGACACCGCCCCCCTCTCTCCCCCCGGTTTGCCTCTCAGGCCGCGAGAGGCGCGCCTATAGATAATACGCATTTCTCTCGCTTTTTTTCCCCGCATGTGAACGCATGGTGTCGCGGTGCCAGTCTCGGCCGCAATACCGCACGCCTCTTCGTCAGCTAGAAGTGGCAAATAACAAGTTACATAACTGGGATTGCGCAGAAGCCCGTGGCAGATAGGCCAGAGCCGTAGCGTAAGGTTCTATCGCCCGGGGCACATGGCAAATATGCCACCCTTCCCCACGAAATACGATAACTATAGATAAAGTGAGATTTTCTGGGCAGGAATATATATTATATAATATATAATATTTGTAAAATTTAACCTTCTCAGTATTAAATTAAATTTACAAAGCCAGGGAAGTTGAAAATATTTTTCATCATACAACTATCACATTATCTTAATATAAACTGTCGTATTAAAGAGGATGTCTGTTCGCCATGCGTTTCCACACGGTAACATGGATTGCGACCAAAGTTAATATATACTTAGGTGTATCTAATGCTCACGAAGCCCGTAATGCCACGATTAACTGTAATTTATGAATCAAAAGGAATTGAATGTATTATTAAAGATTAACATTATTGAAATATTATCCAGCATAACAATATCTCCTCTACTCATTATTTTGCGTTTTCCATAATATGCACATGGTGATAGTTGGACCACCAGGACAAGAAATATACCGCCGTGAATTTTCTCAGATTAAATGCGTATCTGCTAAGAGAAGAAGAGAAATCACTTATCTAAATGCGCGCCTCTGGCGGCCAGAGTAGCAAACAGGGTTGGTGGTGTCGTCGCACAGATAAGCGGATTAAAGCTGCTGAGTTTATTCGTCCAAGATGACTCCTGTATTAATAGCCCAAAAAGGAAACCTCGCTATCAACACAGGAGTGCCACAAGAGTACCAAAATACTGATATTGCATTACTGCAGTTTTTTACTATAGAAAAGTTGAGTACAGAAACCACGAATATAACAAAAGAGGATCCTCAAGTCCGTGTTAAGGTCGTTTTACATGGGGCACGGAATTGCGCAGGTTAGAGCTGCATTAATTTCTAAAATGGCGTGGAATTGCGCGAATGCATGAACGAAATTAGAACAGGGGCTATTTTGCCGTCTCGCATCCACGCATTCTCGCATGTGTTCTAGCAATTCACCGCTTTACACGACGCAATTTTGATTGCGCCTTCGCACGTACGTCAGATTGCGCAATTCCGTGTACCGTCTAAAACGGCCTTCACAATGTGTTGTCAACCACTGCGCATTTAAATGGTTTTACAAAAGTCGCCACTCGTATCGCTGAAGGACAAATTGATCCAATTTTCACAAGGAAATAAGGTATTATTTTATATATATATGATTTAATATATCATATCTATAGCTTTTCAATGTTCTTCCTAGCAAATGCAAAAACTATACTGCAAAATGTAGGAAAAAAGTGGATCGCATTGCACTCGTCACCGCGCCGCGGACATTTTTGAAAACCGATTAAAATGCGACCGAAGTGGAAACAGAGACCGGTCTCCCTTGGGATGGAATTAGGCCTCCTCTATGCAGTCCCCTTGACAGAAACCCCTAAGTTTGTTCCGCCCATGAACGTCGTTTAAATCCAATGATAGGCCGTAGCTTACGGTTGAAGCTGGACAACGATTCTTTTCCCTGGGGTACCACATAACGTTTCGAGGATATTTGTTATTTTGCAGTGTCGTGAGACTTCAATGGAGAGCGAGGTGGCCTCATGGGTGCAGTGCATGTGGCTGCTGATCGTGTGGTCCCAGGTTCAAATCCTGGGCGAAGCCTTCAGACACCCTCAAATGAAAATCGTCGAAGAGCGAGGTAGCTAAGGGAATGGAACTGACCCCCTATCCTGATTGTGTGAAGTTCATTCACCTGTGACCTAGTCCTGGGTGAGCTCTATCCTCGCCCAACCAATCCAACGCTTGGGTTGATTCACTGGGTGAGTGAGTGAGGCTTCAACCGGGATTTGAATCAGGAACCCTTCGATTAGTTGCCACCTCCGTCAGCATCCCAAATACTCCCACCACTCCGCAATTGCTGTGCGTATGGAAGGCCAGGGATAAATTGGTGAAACCTTTCGGAAAAATTGACTTTTTCGAGAAAAAATATGTCCCAGTTTGTGGAAATAATTCACAATCAGGTTAAAAAATTGAGAACCCATAGGCTAACGCTTTTTCCTTTGGGCTAAAACCTTGTCGTGGTGGAAAGGCTGGCTAGATCTTATAACCCTTGGAGATGCACAGGCGGAATTGATTCTAAATTACTCATGTCACATGGGTCGAAGAGCATCGTGTCAACCCGATACCCGCAGGCCATTAGCCGAACACTATAATGCCCGCTAGGTCAGCAAGATCCTTAATATGCACTACTATGGATGTAGGATGCTGCTCAGAAAATGGATTCTCGCCTCAATCGCTAATTCAGAAATTGGAGCTTCCTATCTCTCCTTGGTCTCGTTACGGAGTTAAAATAAAACACAATAGGGTGGTTTCCTATTATTTTTTTATTGCCTAAATCGAAAGATTATTACTCCTGGAGTACGCATTTCACGCTCTTAGATTTTCGAATGACGATATTTATTTTTCGCGATTAAATGAAAAGTGAAAATTTTCAAGCGCGTGAAAACGCGACGGGTAAGTATGAATGCCGGGAAATCTACGTGTGCGGTCGTTCTGGTTCCCGCTGCCGCAAGTGAGGTGACCTTGGGGCGAGGCTCTGAGCGCTGATACGACGTAGGATGCTAGCAGGTAGCTGAGTACCATGCTATATCTGGTTCTTCTGTAAAATTTCACTTGTTTTCATTCAGTCCCTTTTTATATATTGACCTCCGAAAACTATGTTAAATGGCTTTCGGCATTGTTCGGCAAACTCTAGAAAAAGGAGTGCATTCTCAGTGCTAAAACTTATATTGAAACTACTTTTTTAAGTATTCATTTCAGAAAAACACTTTATTAGTGAGTATCGTTTCCTTCATAAAAAATTATGGCGTTAAAAAGTTAGTATAGACAAATTTTTCCCGAGTTTTTACGGAAAGGTTTTGATTGACTGTTTTTTATGATAAAAAAATATTTTCCAAAAACTCTTTTCATGATGAACACAGTTTTTTAAAATTAATCTGATATATTTCAAAATAGCTTCGACATTGAGCTTTATGCAAACCACGTTTTCCATCAAAATTTGCCCCGCCGCCCTCTTAAAAATGGCTGCCAAAAAAAGTATGGCCTCTAAATTTTTTTCAAAAGGTGATTTGCGATTGTCTACTTGTAGGGAACCAATGATAAAAAAATCAGGATAATTAAAAATGTCGAGCAACTAATTTTATTGGGTGATTTAAAATGGATTGACCCAAAAGTAAAAGAGAGGTGCTATTTCGCATTCGTCGGACCACACCTACAATATGCAGCGAGCATATGGGATCCGGCGTAGGAAGAATAAATCCGTGAAATTTACGAAATAGATAGGAAAGCCGCGCGATTCGTCAGAAGCTGCTACGGGCGTACAGAGATCATTGCACAGATGTAAAACGAATTTGGCCGGGAGTCTTGAAGGCTGCGCGCTAGGCTTTCATTTCTTGAGCAATCGAGAACAGTGGCGCAGCGAGGAGTGGTTTTGGGGGATAAACCATCCCCCCCAGAGCTCAGAGAAATGTTTAAGCTTAATCCATTTTACTTAATTGGATTGATGTTATTGATAGAATAGTGTAAGGATTAATAAAATATCCCTCAGAAAGTCGTAAAACTCACCATTTTGAACCATTTATCTTAAAATTCCGCAAGTTATTAATCTCTCACCTACCACTTATCCTGGTGGGTATACCACACCCCCACACACCCCGGTATTAGTTGCACCAAACCACCCTCCAGCCTTAATTCCTAGCTGCGCCCCTGATCGAGAATAGATATCCCTCTGTGCGACACGGAGAACATCAGATTAGAAACCCTTGTTTATTTCCTGGTCCGGCAGAAACGATAAATTAAGATAGGTTTTTCCTAACGAATACGAAAAAGTATTCGTTTTTTATGAGAGGGAGTATTATTGCTTGCCGCGGCTGTGCCCTCGTGCATAATTCATTTAACAATGGTCATTCGGACGACGTAACTTACCTTTTTATGTATTTTCCTCATTTCGGGGGGGCTCCATTATACCTAAGTGCCGGAACAAAACTAGATACCCTAACAATACATACGGAAACGAAAAAAGAAGTATAATTTGAAATTAATTTTCACGATACGTCAATAAAGTGAACCGTTGTCAGTGGAGCGTAGCGAGAGGGGGGTGAAGGGTCCGCCCACCACCCGCGAAATAGAAAAACACATTTATTTTGCTTCACAAAAGAAAACAATTGTTTTAAAACATTAAAAAATCATGAATTTACAAAAGATTTCTTGGAAAAATTAAGCTTTTTCGATTATGAAATGTTAAAATTAGTTTTAAACTCTCTATACTTAGCACCCTTTTTTATTTTTAATATTTCCTCCCCGGGTTTTGGACCCCCTCCCGAAAGAAATTCCCGGTTACCCCACTGCCCGTGGTGGTCTCAAACTTGGAAGCCGGTGACGCACAGCGAATATTACAGAAGGTTCCAGGATTTCAATTTTTCCCGTGAATTTTATTTCTTAAGTGATCTTTAAAAAATACGGGGCAGTCGTGGGACTGGCCGACAGAAGTGAAAACTGAAATAATTATTATCCATTTATTTTTTATATAGATTTAATATTATTAAAGAACTAATTTTTCCAGTAATACTCATTTTTCAACAAAAATTGAAATTATTTTTTTCAGCAAACTGTTTATTATTGAATATAAATATTAAAAATACGATGTGTATGAATAGAAAGTAATATCATTTATATATTAGAATATAATATGCTTTTATTTATTTTATTTAATATGCTTTATAAACCTATAATTGTTCACTATGCACATAAAAGAAACTGCCTTAAATTGTACTGACCTGTATTTTTATAGCGTGAACACTCTTCCGCACGTTCATACACGAGCTCTTTATATTTAATGACCTTATTCAATATACACTATAGATTTTTATTTTCATTTTTAATATTTTTAAAACAAAAAGACTTTAACAGTCTATATATTAACAATATATTTACAAAGTGTATATATTAATCTCTATTAAAACTCTACAAAATAATACGCACTGCATAGAAAAAGTACATATGTACAGTATAGAACTAGAAGCAGACAGATGCCAGTATTCAGTATGTAAAAGTATAGCGGTGACGCAACCTATACCATTGTATACACTGTACACACTATACATATGTATATCTCGCTGTAGCGATCGCGGTGCCGCCACAGTGGGGCCGAACCCCGCTTTAGACGGACAAAAGTCAAAAACTTTTACTAACAACCCTAAAATATTCATATATATGTTTTGGAGACCGCTTTAATGAAATCCAATATTAAGTTTTCAATATTTTCGATTTTTTTATTTTTTTCACTTTTATTACTTTTAAAATTTGAAAAGTAACTTGATTAGTTATAAAAATAGATTATAAATAAAAATTTGCAATAATAAAAATAAAAAAGTTCACGTTAATAATCCTAGTGGTCAGAAAAAATCTGATATAAAATTTGCAAAATTAATTTAGCTATATCTTTGAAAAAACCTTCATGATTAATAGAAAAATAAAGATTTGCTCTAAGTTTGCATGTACCATTTTCCAATACACAAAGAAAGAAAATACTGCATTGAAGAGGTAGTTTTAACTTTCAAAAATAAAATACAATAGAATATGGTTTATTGCGCGTAGAGAGTGAAAAAGGACTAAATTGGCATACCGGAATCGAATAAGTACACCTCAGTTGAACGGAAATAACCTTTTCGAGCACTTCATTCACGACAGGGTGGGAGCCTCAGGAATGGCCTCTCTACATTTCAAAAATCTCAGCCCTTGTATAGAAAACTTTACCGCTTGTATCAATGAGCAGACAAAATATATAATGCATGCAAATTTCATTGATTACAAAATCATAATATCTTAATGGACACTGTTTATATTATAGTTTACCCGTTGCTATGCGGCCATTACGGCCGGATGGATTCCCTTTCGGCTTGTCTTGCATAGCTAATCTTTTATCATAAAACTCTTTTTGCATCTCGATGGCAGTTGATTTCTTTTACATTATTTAGCTCATTCTTCAATTAATAATATATCTAAAAATCACGTTACGATTCCGTCCGATTATATAACTTTTCTCTAATTAAATAAAACTTTTCATCGTGAAAAATCAACGACGTTCCATTCATGATAATGAATTTCTCCAGGGCTATTTTCTCCAAAATATAAATAGTAAAAGCAAAGTTATATTTTCAATACTTATTCCAATTGATTGAAAGTTAAAAAAATAAAATCAAAGGGACCAGTGTACTGTTATCATAGTTTAAAATCGACCGTCCATTTAGGCGTCTGCGACTCCGGGACCAGTGCTTCGCTTTTCTCTCACTTTGACACTCATTTATACGCGAAGGTGCACACATACCAACCCGTGAAATACACTGTTATGCAGTTCAAACATCCTATTACCCAACCTAATATTTGAAAAACCCCATTCCAAACTTTCATTTTTGGACTTTTGTCCACTTAAAGTGGGGTTTGGCCCCACTTTAAGTGGACAAAAGTGGCATGCCGGGTCGGTGACGCTCACGCGAATTCTATGCTTTTTCCCCATGCCGAAAAAGTGCTTAACGCAGCTAAAGAAGTTTTTACTTCAAAAAGTTCATGTTGCAATATTTAAACAAAGTTCTAATTCCATTTCAAATTTGAGAGCAGAAAGAATATGCGCACGATTCACGAAAAAGATGAATCTTATATATACGTACATTCTACGTACTTCTGCACGTTCATGCACGAGCTCTTTATATTTAATGAACTTATACAATATACACTATAGAGTTTTATTTTCAATTTTAATATGTTTTAAACAAAAAGACTTTAGCAGTCTATGTATTAACAAAGTTTATTTGCTATACCTAGTCAGCCTGCGAAGTTGAAATATCCATTGTAAAATTTTTTAAATTGTATGAGATAGAGAAAAGAATCCTCCCCGGCAGGGAATCGAACCCCGGTCTCCCGAGAGGCGGGGATACTGACCACTTTACTACCGAGTATGTGATACTAACAAGTAAGAGACGAATTTTAAGAGCGAAATTTATATCTCGCTGTAGCGATCGCGGTGTCGGGTCGGTGACGCTCACGCGAAATCTATGCTTTTTCCCAAACCGAAAAAGTGCTTAACGCCGCTGGAGAAGTTTTCACTTAAAAAACAATGCAGTGATATGGCGTGTCGTATATGATTTTGTCTCACTGACATTCCAATAAAAAATTTTGAAATTTATTCCTTCTCGGCCACATTCAGAGAGAGGGAGAGAGAACTTTTGTTTTACGAAATATGCGCTTTATAAATTCCCTAAGTACAAAATAATAAGTGTTCTTTTGTATTTTTATTGATTGATTTATTGGATAAAAATGAACTTTACTACTGTGCGGATACGTTGTTTTAAATTGTCAACTCAAGAACATTGATCTCATCTTGTCACCGCGAGAAATTTTACCACCAATTCAATCGTTGCCTCATTTTAGATGATTTTAAATTCCAACATAGGTAAACGCCTACCAGTCGAGAGAAACTGGGAGCTGCGACGCGACGGCGACCGAATCGGATAACTATCTGCCATCTTTAGGCAGTAACGCAAAGCACTAGCTTGCGACAAAATTGTCATAAGCTGGAAAACTTTGTTGAATGAGAAATTTTCAACTTGCTAAGCATATTTTTTCATTTTAATTTCAAATTTTAAACAGGAAATTTTTGTAGGGTGATGATTTCAAGTGTAATTAATAGTTACTGAAATTCTTAATGGAAATTGACATTGATGAGAACAATTGCACTATCATATGCGCAAGGCTACTCCCACTCCACCAGTCCTCATTAAATAAAACCGTAAACACGGGAAAAACTATCATATAAATGTAAAATGATTACTGTTTCGTGCCTGTGAACAATATTTTCAAGTGGATTTTAACAACAGCAGCTCCATGTCTACCTCCGACTTTACCGTTGAACGCGCGAAAGGTATGCTATTTCAAAATTGAAGGGGTTAATGCTATTTTTGAAAGAGGTGTATTATTTATTGAGTGGTCTTTTTCTTTAAGCCGCGTTGAATGATGTTTTGGAAGCGATAAACTCTCCGGAGAATCTCCCCAAGGTTGATGAAGCGAAAGAGAACGCGGGGAATGACATGTTGAAAATGATGCAGTTTGTATTTCCCATAATCACCCAGATACAGATGGAAGTAATTCAGAAATATGGTTTTGCTGAGGGACGCGAAGGTGAGGCGTTCGTCTATTAATTAAGTGACAAACCCCGTCTCTAAATAAGATCCTTGCGATGCTGTGTATTGCGTTCATTATCATCATCACTTGAAGTGAGTCATGAATCCGTTCTGCGGTCTTATTATCATTTTCCCTGTATTTCAGGTATTGTGCAATTCGCTCAGATCATTCGAACCCTCGAGAAAGAAGATCAAGACTTAGCCTTGCTGCACACCAAAGTTCGATCGCATTTTCTCCCCCCAATCACGATACCGACTGAAGCATCTTCGCCCTGAACAACTCCACTGATTTAACTAACTTAAGTTCGTGCTTCTTGGAATCCTACCTGCTTAGCTTTTGAGATTTTTACACAAGGCTCTTTCCTCGAGGGTATCGGTTCTTGAGGCTCTTATTTTGGCTGAGGATCGCTTGACGTATACATGAGATTGGAGCCGTGAAAGTTATAATAACTATTTATTTGATTGATGGCTCAAATTTTGCCTGTTTAATGTATTTCATTCCTATATTTTTATAACATTGTATTAGTATTCCTAAGTTGTTTATTTATTAGTTGACTGCCAAGTCTTACCGCTCCTGAAAAATGGTTTCTTACAGTTCTCAATTTAAAAGTATGATTTCTGTACCATTTAATGAAGGATACACCATGCTTGTAAGAAAGGAGATTTTTCCTATAAAGGCTGGGAATTAAATTTTTTAAAGATGTAGTCATTCAATTCTTACAAATTGAACCTTTAGATTTAGTTTTATGTATCTATTGCACAGAAGTAAAGTCAGTTTTTGACTTGGTTCCTTAGATTTCCATCTGCCCGAACTCGTAAGAAGTAATAGATACTGTGATTTACTCAGTTGCCTTCCATAGTGATGTAATTCAAGAGAGGCAAATTTTATACTATAATTGATCTTTGAGTTTATTTTTTCCTCTGGATTGAATTCTTAGCTAAATGATTGTTCACCTGTTTAAATATTCATGTGTCAAATATGGACATGGCCACTACCTGAAGCATACCTCCCTTGATTGATTGTGTGGTATGACAAATTGGAAGGATATTGATGGCAATGCCATGATGGAGATATTTTGATGATACTTTTCTATTAGAACTGTACCATGCTAAGGGAAAGCTTGGGTTATTTATCAGCAAGGACATTTATCCTACTTCCTATTTAATTTCCTTGGTTGGTCCTTGAAATCTTTATTTTTTAAATGCAAAATTAGACAAATGTTTTGGTTCATCATCAATGTCTCGTGAAACTAATACTTCTTCTTATAACCAACTATCAGTGAATGAAAATGCAATTGTTAAGGGATGGTTTTACTCATTCTCACATCACATGAATGTACACAAGCCACAAATCATTCAGATCTGAAAGATTTACAAGCATTTTCAGCTTTTAAGTAATCAGCACTTTTGTCACTCATGAAGTTTCCTGTGGAATACTTTCACTCCAGATCTTAATAGGAACTTGGAGAAAATAACTTTTGCACTCAACACAGCGGGAGATGTGCAGCCTCATCAAGTCCAATCATGTGAATACATTCATACCAGTGGGTATATATTTACAAGTTTTTTCCAAACTGTACATTATCAAAATCACTCAACTCTTGGCAGTCAGTAGAAAATATAAGCATCACATTGGCAATGACACACTATTTGGTATATGAAAAGGGATTGTATGCTGCATTTTATGCACCCAAACCTATGTCCTTAACCTTCACTTCGAATAACACCACAAACGCTTCAATACACCAGTCCAGCCCCAGGAAATACAACATCGAACTTCTGTAAGTGGTTCACAAGTAATTTCATCGAATGGCGCAGTTGATTTGCACGGGAAGACTTCACAGCTCTCCCATTAGAGCAAAGACCCTTTCAGGCAGAATGTCGAAATGTGTCCGTTACATTCCAATTGGTCGCTTGTTGATCCCTACGTGGGGAATTACACTCATTTGGTCCACAAGGTCACCACATCAAGACTGCTGATACATTCCCACGG
Organism: Ischnura elegans; assembly: GCF_921293095.1. Classification (NCBI taxonomy): domain Eukaryota; kingdom Metazoa; phylum Arthropoda; class Insecta; order Odonata; family Coenagrionidae; genus Ischnura; species Ischnura elegans. Next base: position 13,987,387 of record NC_060248.1, on the reverse strand, counting down.
CCATGAGAAGGTTCCTGCGCGTGAGGTGCAGGCACATGATGGGGGTCGACTTGGTGGGGTACGACCTCAAGAGGTACGGGTCTCCATTGCTGTTGCCTCCACTGGCTGCCCCCCTCACATCGGGATTGTGCGACACATTGACATCCTCGAGGGACACATCCTCCACGAGATGCGTGAAGTCCCACAGTTTGATGGAGCAATCAAGGGAACCTATGGGGTGGGAAGAAGGGAAAAAAAACAATGCCACACTTATTACCCATTGAAGCTTAAGCTAAATCCACCACCACCTGCATAACAGACCACCTTAGTACATACCATTTATTAACACGTTGCATACCGGGATATTTAAATTCCTAGGAACGCTGATTCTGGGTGGAGGCGTTGAGATTGGAAATATGCCTTTGGTTTAAACATGGTTAAAAAGCTAATGTTTAGAATATAACTTTACCCAATCAAACGTTATGATGCATCAATTCATTATGAATAACAAACAACAACTGGAAACGTACTAACGAATACGTATGTATTGTACGCTTTAAAATTGTTTAGGTTGACGTGCCTAAATGACGAGAATCTTCGTCATCCGTCCGGAACGTTCGGGAAAAAAATGACGAGAATTCTCGCCATACGTACGCAACGTGTTAAATCAAGAATGTCTATGGAACTTGCAAGGAAACCAGACCACACCTACGTATGATGGCAGCATTGTACACCATCAAAACACCATACACAAAAACGCAATGCCTGTAGCTGTTCTGAGTTTATGTTAACCTAAACTAGGTATGCCTTGAAGTTTATGCATAAAATTTATGGATAAAAAATAGAGATCTGTGAAAAAAGGCTTAAACTACAAGAGACTATCTCAAACTCAATGCTGAAAACTTCTTTCAAATGATTAGCTTGTCGAGAACATCAGAAAATGCAAGAAATTCAACAAAAACTTATCCCTTACTGAAAATTTAGATGTTCACCCATTTATCAGCTGAAAGTTAGAGTCATACATAAGGTGATACTATTTCCATTTGGGGTGCTTAAAAATTAATGCATCATGTTAAAAAGCATCACTAACCTAAAAAATTAATCTTTAATTAATAAAGTTATAGTCAAGAATCAAATAAAATGGTCACACATTTGACTTCTATGAGCCACGATTCTTTAGTAGGGCTGGAATGGGCTGCTACAAGTCTTTAGTAAGCCTTGAGCTTTAGTAGTCTTGTTTTGGTTGTGAAGTTAACAAAAAAATGAAAAATGTGTCATCACTTCCGGGAACTGGAGAAATTTTAGCATGCCTAGAATACCGCAGAGTGACAGCCAAAAAGAAAAAGTTGCTTTTTACATCCAGCATTTTGGAAAATATTCGTCGTTGAATCAAGACTGAGTTCACAAAGTCTTCTCACCAGAGGCCAGTAGAGTTCCATCACGGGTGAAAGCAAGGGCATGGACAGTAGATGTGTGTCCCGTGAGCCTCGCCAACAAGTGTCCATGGGCGAGATCCCAGATGAGGATGAGTTTATCGGCACCACCGGAGGCTAGGAATCGGCCATCCACCGAAAAACAGAGAGAGTATATGGGAGCCTGCAGCAAAAGAGAAAAATAATCATATTTGGGAATATGGAAAAGAGGATTTTACTTACCTGAGTAGCATTTACCAATTTGAGGGGTCAGATAAAGAAAAAAATTCAATGGTAATCCAGACTAGTACATAAAATAAAACACTATGATTACCCCAGCTATGCCAGTAGCAGCACCTGTGCTGGATGCAGTGTAATCAAATGGAAGGTTTCACTTTAAATCTGGAGCAACACTGACACTGGCAAGCGCTGCTGACAATTACCTAACTAGGCAAAAGAGAAGTCAGTTACAGCACTGGTCGTTGGTTTCAACAAAAAAAGTCACCAATCCAGAGCATTATGAATATTTTTCAAAGGGAATGAAAAGGAATATCTGATTATTTGATACTGTCACTTAATCACATATCAAAGGCTAAATTTAAGCTGAATTCCTCATCTGAAGTGGAATTGGGAGTCATTAAGAAAAAAATATCACTTGCGTTGGATATATCCCTAGCATCATTGGGTGGCGAGCCTAAGTTCCAGGTGCAAATACTTGTCTCTATGGATTCTACAGGATAATCGAAATAATAAGCATACAAAAAAATACAAATCCTCCCCTTATCCAGATAGTAAACAAAGGTTAATGTGCATTCCCTTCTGATCACTCTGCAACATGCAAATATCAGATCAGATTATAGGAGAGGCAAATGTTATCACATAATTAATGACTAAATAATCAGACAGAAGACAATTGCGATAGAATGGGCTTTTTTAATTTATTTTAACTCAGAAAAAAACATTCTCCAAAACAGAACTTAAAGAGTTGTTCATGAAAAATATCAGCCAAGACATGAAAAGTTAAATCGTTGGCTGATGACATCAGAATAAAGGAGCTCTTAAAATTTTGCAAATGATCATTATTTATACCTTATGGCCAGTCATTAGTCGAACAGGATTCCCTGAGACACAGTCCCATAGTCGAACAGAACGATCGCTGGATCCTGTGGCGATGTAGTTTGAATTGGGATGGAACTGGACCACCTGGGAAAGCAAGAAAACATGCAATAGTCAACAAGTAATTGCAACAACTTAGGAAGGGCTCTAACGAGGTTGGGACTAGCGTTTATTAAAGTCCTTTATGGTTCGGGGCAAAAACGAATTCGCATATCTATCCGTTCGGCAAAACATCTCTCTTAATTTATCACTTCTATCGGACCTGGAAATATAGTGTGGCTCTAATATTATGTTCTATGTGTCACTCTTAAAGATATCCATTCTTAATTGTTCAAGCAATCTAAGACTAGCACGCAGCCTCCGAGTCTCCAACGGCTCCCAGCCTAATTCGCTTAACATCTGGGTAACACTGTCTGTATGCCCGTAGCAGTTTTTGACGAAACGCATAGCCTTCCTTTGTATTTTATTAAGTTCACCGATTAAGTCTTTCTGCACCGGATCCCAAATATAGAATGGTATTCGGAGTAGGAGAGAAAATTATAAGTCTTTCTATTGTTGTACTTTTCCCCAATCATCCTGAAGTAAAGCCTGAATCACACGATCGTTAATTGTGTCCCTCAGAGTGATAGCCCCAGTGATAGCTTTCAAAATCATCAAAAAGATCAAAAGAGTCCCACCGTCCATTTTTCCATACCTTATTTTGCCACTTTCCGTATTTACAACTGTCATTCAATCAAATGCTAAGTGTGGCATTACAATTGCTGTTAGCATCCTTGCATTCTGATTGGCTGAAGGATGGTTTCAGTTATGGAAATATGCCCATCACTCGAGCAATGATTGGGCGAAATGGTCATTTCTTCCTCCATCCCAGAAGATGTTGCTGGAGCTGTCCCTCCAAAGGGATGGAAAAAATGATCGTGAGCTTCAGCCTTAAAATAAAATTGGAGAATAAACCCATTGATGATTTGATTGATCCCATTGGAAATTTCATTCATCCGATCTGATCCCTGAACGACAGTTTTCCTCCATGAACATTCAAAATTCAACAAAACATTAGACAGCTTAAATGCATAAGCAACATTTTCACTGAATTGTGTGGACTATGTGAATTAGGATTATATATCAGTAAAAACAAAACTAATTGGTTGTTAAATCAATCCTGCAACTGGTGATGTCATAACAGATTCAAACTCATCTGCAATGAAAATGAAGTTATTTTCCTTAACAACAATTCAAACTTACATCCACGTCTGAGTAATGCCCTGCAAATATCCGAAGTGGCTGGTGATGGTCAGTGCTCCACAGCCTTGCTGTGCGGTCATGCGCGGCCGACGCAAAATAGTGCCCATGTGGAGAGAACTTGACGTCCCAGATTGGAAAGACATGACCCCTGAAAGAAAGGATCAAAAGGGCATCTTTTAGTCCTCAATACTCACAAGTGGAAGATGCTAGTCTGAAACATCAGAATAAGTAGGGCCTTATTAAAATGCAGCAAATATTCAGCCGAGTTGATTAAAAACCATCTTATCCTATTAGGACAACAAAACTCCGCACAGGCAGAACACACCTTGGTAGTACAAGTGGTAGAACACCTGGTGGGGATTCGAAAGAGCCGGGTTCCATTCCTAGCGAAGGCAAATGATTTTTCCTCAGTGGAATTTTTGAATCAGAATGCCTCCAAAGACTTCAGATTCTCATCATAACATATCTACTACTCAAAATACCGAAATGTATCTTTGAAAAGTCATTTCGAGTTGTTGGAGATAAATTGAAAAACACCCAACCTAAGCATAAAAATGAAATGCAGTTGCTTCAGGCACATTAATAATAACTCCATTATAGTTTTCTTGTTCCAATCCAGTGCAAAATATTTATCGTATCATAGTGCTGCAGTAGTCATTATTGTACTTTGATCTGTTAATTTTATGACTGTACTCTGGAATCTTGGCAAAATATTTAAAACTTGCAGTGTTGTACTGAATGCGTTTGGTGCAGTGAGACCCACCAGTGGGTCACATCCAACTTCCACAAATTTGCTATTTTCATCCAAATTTTGGATGGAAATAGCAAATTTGTGGAATAAGGAGTTACATAGTTACTTGGTGTGTTTATACTATGAATGGCAACCAATGAAGTGCAACCAGAAGCTGAGTCACTCACACTCCATTCCATGTGCTACACGATCCCGCACTCTAAAATTACTTCAGAATTGAGTTTTACAATTAAAGTTGAACAAGATGGGATTGGCACCACCTGAGTGCTGCTCCCAGGTGGCTCCATCTGACACTGGCTTCAGTCTAATGCTCAAGTTGCGAAAGCCCAGAAATTAGCAGACCTGAGTCCTGGAAGTAGGGCGTGCCAAATGTTTGAGACACCATACTGGGAGGGCCTCAAAATAAAGGGCATCTAGCGTAGTCCCAAGCTGTAGTTGGCCCAAACGGTTGCTGCCCCATGTTCCTTCACTTTGTCTTTACCTGCTCCCATTGAAGGCAGAAGGCCCATGAGTGCAGATATGCCTCTAAGCAGCAGCTAGAAGAAGAGCCTACTGTTGGATCATACTTCTTCTTCGCTTCGAGCTCGGGCAGCTGTGGTTAATATTATCCGATTTGAAAAAAAAATTGTGTGCGAGATCCCGATATCATTTTGCAACTTTCCTGCATAGGGCATATTTGTTCAGGAAAAAAAAAACATTTTTTCGGCCCACCCTATGAACATGCATGTATGGACTACACAGGACTGCTAGGCTAGAAAAAGTCAACGAGTTTTTAAAATTCAGGTCCCTTGGATTAAATCAGAGAGGACAATACTAGTGTTGGTTTAATCAGAGGGTATTGAGGTAAGTAAATATGTACCTATAAGACACTAAACACGTCCACGTTTGCAGCGACCATAACCTAATGCTGGAGTCTTCAGAACAGGATAGCATCAAGGTGCGATCAGGGCTGAACGATGCCCTGTAAACAGGTCCACGGTGGCCGAGTAGGACACGAACAGTCTCTGCAGTTCGGTCATCCATCATGCGGACAAGGACATCATCTAGAATGCACACAAAAGAGCCATTAACATTTACAGAGTGGCAACACAAACATGAAACTGAAATCCCTTGCCTCTTCCAATACCTTTTATAATAAATCATCATCATCATTGATCGTTCAATCCTGTAATAGGCTCACTGCAGCCCTCAACCCCTCTCTATTTGATGCGGCTTACTTCTTCATGGCTCTTCCTTTGTACTTTTTCTTAATTTGACCTAAAATTTCTCAACTCTCGTTTTCTTTGGTATTGCGATCATTTCTCTGTTATATTGCCTGATCCAGGTGCTTTGTTCATCTTAACGTCCTTTACAGCTCACTTTAATTCACTCCTCAATGTGTGTGGGCCCCGATCTTCCTCGTCAACCTCTCTGGCATCCTTCACTAAGTCCAGCACCCTTATCCCTTGGTAAAGTTTTATTATGTATTGCCTCCATTTCCAAGAGTCTTCACTTTCGAGAAGTATAATCCCATTTGCATCTCTGATGATGCAGCTTTGTGTTTCCCCTTTTTCTTAACCTATTAGTAGTCTGTTTTGGTATTCCCTTTCTCCATGTTTTCGTTGATTTCTTCACAGCAGATTTGTATCCAATATGTATTCCCAAACCTTCTTGCATTCTTGATTGCCTTGGTTCCTAAGCTTCTAGTAGAGATTTGCCTCATCCTCACTTCTGGCATTCTTGTATTTTCTTCTTTCTTCTAATAGTTCCCATATCTCTGTCATCTTCCATAGCTTCTTTGTGTCAGTTCTCTTGCTCACAAGTTGCTCCTCAGCAGCTTCTGCAACGGTCCTCTTCAGTTCATCTCATCTCATTCCAGTGCCCATTTTTGCATTTCCTAGTTTACCATCAAATGCTGAGGTGAATCTTTCTCTATTTCTTTCTCTACCAGCATTTTTGTATTCAATCTCGGTTCCTGTTCGGTCCTATTTATTTTCTCGTAACAGAGGAGGCTGTCCACAAGTACAAGGTTGTGATCACTTTTTACATTAGCTCCAGGATAGGTCTTACAAAGCTTCACCTAGTTCTCCTCCTGGTCCTCTAGGATCTTCCATGCATGCATATCTCATTCTCATTCGTTGCCTCATTCGTTGCTGTTTGAAGAGTGTTGACAATCCCCACATTCTTCTCATCACAGAAGTCAACTAGTCTCTGTCCTTCAGTATTATGTTTTCGAATTTTCTAACACTGTGACCCTCTTTCCCTCCTCCAATCACTGCATTCCATTCTCCCAGCAAGATGGGAGTCTCCTTCCCCTTCATCCCACTGACGACTTCATATTTCCATTTGCTTTTACACTTCTTCCATTTCTTCTTCAGTATGGCTAGAGGTCGACATGACGACCTGCACTATCATGAAGACTATTGGTTCTCCTTCCAGCTTCAGCATGAGAATCCTTTCACTGTACTGACTTCACATTCCTGCCAAATTCTTTCCTCATTCCTACACCTATGACCTTTTGGTTGTCTCCAGAGTATGTCACTCAACATTGCATGCTCCAGTAGTTGTCTGCACCCAACCACTTGATCTCACTAACTCCCACTATGCCTATTTCCAGCTGTTCCATCTCCATTGTCACGTTTTCCATCTTCTCAGTTATCCCTTGGGATTTATGTTCCATGCACCTATCCTGCACCCGTCTTTCCTCACAGATGCTCTGTTTAATATTCAAAAAGATGAAAAGTGGACTGTATTAGATTGTATTGCCGCCGAATGGTACTTACGAAAATTCGGAGGCGTTAATGCAATGGCGAGCTGGGACGTGGTCTCTGAGGCAGGTTCTCCTCGACGTCCGAAGCACACGCCTTCCGTATTTACTAACCAACAATTGAGCACCTTTTTCCCTCTTACAGGGAACACACAACAAAAAACAAAAGAAAAACAAAATGCACCACTCGGCGGCAAATACGAAAAGGAAGTTTACCGAACATGCTCCCTTCCCAGAAGTCCCCACCGTGAGATCTGATCTTACTCCATGGGCTGGAATACTTTACCAGCCAGAATGCCATCATGTCATATTTACATTGAGTGCAGGGCTGCATCTCCTAGGGAGGCTTATGTGGTGGTTTCCTGTAGCCTTCCACATTGCAGTACATTGGTAAAATTCCATAAACTTCACTCTTGTCCGAAGCTGAGGCTGTTGATACCAATTTTCTTGGTCTGCTAACACTGCTTCCTCTCAATTCCACTTGTGAGTTTTGGGGTCATTTTGTGTAGCATGTGAATGTTGGTGACCACAGCTAGAAAAATATTTCTTGTAAAATACCATCACTTGCTCTCAAACATGTAACCCTTGATCCAACTTATCAATCTAACAAACATACCAATAATACACATATATCAGAATACATAGAAATAAGTTTGCAAGAGATAAAAATTTAATGAAAACCAGCAGAATATAAAAATTTAACAAATTAAGCATAATTTTGATTTGAATGAATTGAAAGAGCAGCACCTGAATGTTATATTTGAAATGGAATGTTCAAATAGAGAAAAAATTTACTTAAAATGAAGGTTTGATGGATTTCCAACCGTATAAGTAATGCTGTTTGTGGGAATCATTTCACTCGCATAGTCTGCCAACTCCATCAACTCTGAGAACAAAGGTAGACTACACCATCAACAATATGATACCCACATGTACAACTACATATGTAGTTGGAAATATGTGAAACCTTCATCATCATTAAACAAGAGGTCGGATTTTCTAAACTGTCCCTCTCCCAGTTCATTATAGGGAGGTTAAAGCCTCCTTGGGTATCTGGCCAAGGGAATTTTAAATCAATTAAATATTATGACATAAATTTAATTTTTGGCAGTAAAAATTGTAAACACAACCCAGACAGTGTTACTTCTCCAAGTGCAATGATTAATAATCACAGAAAAGAGGAAATTCCAAAGATTCTAGCAAGTTGTAGTGGAATTTTTCCATATTGGAATAACAAAAAGCAATTGTCAATAAAATTAACTATTAATTAACCATGAAATGGATGCAGTAACATTGATGCCTGGATCAAATTGTATAATGGTTGAAATATTGACATTGGAACCTGGTCCACTCACCTGCTTCCCTGTCAATGTCGGCAAGTTGGTCGGCACTCTTCATTGCCCTCAGCTTTTGTGGCAGGAGACTCCAAACTTTAAGAACTGAGTCCGAGAAACCAACAGCAAGCAAGCTCGTGTCCTCAGCAATTTCTGCACAGGTTACACTAAATAAAATACAGAATACTTGCTAGAAAATGGTTCATTAGGCTTTTTATACCAATCTGTTCTTGCTAAAAAGAAAGCAATTGATGAGGAAATCCATGAACAAAGTAAATTGATTCAAACATTGAAATGCTGAGCAATGAGCAAAGAGTTCACACTTGTATCAGAAAAAGCATGAGTCGCTACTCACGTCTGCACGGTGTTCAACAGTGTGTAGAAGCAAATGGAAGGCAAATTATCTGGTCCCAGTGCAACTCTTTTGGAAGCTTCACGCATCGCTTTTATTTTTTCCAGTTTGTCAGCATCTTTCCTGCAACACAAAGCAACGATACGCACGTCATCCATTTATCATCTACATATTGTTATCAAGGAGGAATACTTGGTTGAGAAATGCAGGTAGAGCCAGGAAAATTGGGAAATCTCAGTTATGTCCAAATTTAGGTTTGCCCTGAGATGCTGTTGCATTTCCAAATTCGAGAGAGAAAGTTACAGCACCCTATGAGGGAATAGAGAAGTGATGGAGTGCTCACAGGTCTGGCAGGGGCATGCGGTCGTTGGAGGGTGCGTTGGGGTCGGACTTGGCCTTCTTGGAGAAGAGGGGGTCTTTCTTGGCCTTCTTCTTCTTGGGACGGTCCCCCTGGCCTTCCCCTCCGCCACCACCCTCACCCTCTTCCTCCTCCTCCACCGGCACATACTGGATGTCCGGCTCCTTGAGAAGACCATAGTATACCTTCGCCTTGTTGTCTGAAATGGAGAAACAATTAAAATAATAACCATTATTAACAACTGAGTTTAAAAATGGTACTTGCTGACTAACCTTTCAAGGCTTAGCAGGACTTAAATGCCTTATTCCTTTTATATTTGTAATTGCTTCAGTACAAAAATATTTCTTTCTTTTATTTCTTTAATTTATTCATAATAGTACATAACTTTATTATTTAGATAACACTTGAAAATGTACTTTTCTCCTTACGATAAAATAAAATACTTCACAAGGCTACACAGGCAGATGATTACACCAAGAAATAATAAAATAAGACATTTTAAATTAAAAGTTTTTTGATTTCCTTCACGATAACATCACATCTATTAGAGTTACATCACATCTATTAAAGTCATCAAAAGCTCAATTACCTCATATTTATCTCTATACTGATATATAAATATTGGAAAGTAACAAATTTCATCAGGTTAATTTGGCTGCTTTGATATCATAACGAAACAAATTGTAATAAAACACAGTAAAAATAATTGATGAACACTATACCAAAATTACTATGAAGAGTTGTCTCAGAGAGAAGCCAAAAAATAAATTATTACAGAAAAACCCTGGGCATTTTACGACAAAAATAAATGAGGGTTCTTAGAACACCATCATGTAGGTATTGACTCATGAAAATTCAGTTTATATGCCATCACTCTCTCAATATTCACACATTTATTTCTACTAAAACCTTAGGGTGAAATGATTTGATTATCCAATTACCAAAGAGTCTTCCATGGCCATAACAGGTAATAAAGATACATGAAAAGACATTATCTTTAATGATACAAAGATAGATAAAAGAAAAATTTTTGTGGAGAGAAATTTAAATGAAAACCAAACAGGGAAAAATACTTATGACAACTGCCAAAAGAGAGGAAAAAAGTGGAAAAAAAGAGGGAGGCAGATTCCCATAACTTCTCGTCAGATGGGCTGTAGCTAGAGATAAAGTTTGTCCCCTGTTGACATTCATTTGAAATGGATAAAATTGAGTGCAAGCACTCACGTAACCTTGACATTGCCCCTCACTGCCCAACAGCGTAATAATTCTTTTGTTATACTTTACATGACATGACAGGCTTTTCCCTGAATTCCTCATTATTTTAATCCCTTAAAAAGGTTTGAAAGGGAGAATAACTTCGAATACATACCCTGCCGGGAAGCTTCTCCCACCATGCCACCAGCAGTGGCTTGGATCTGCTGACGATTGCGGGCCACTCCCTCATACATGTCAAAGTAGAGATGCTCTTGAACAATGTTCAGGAGAATACTGTGCTTGCGCTCCTGCTGCAAGTGTCTTTTGAGCAGTGACAACGTATCTCGAGACATGCGGATGATGAATTCACTAGACCTACGAGGGAGTAGAGCATGAAGGTATCGATCAGTCCATGAGCATCAAGATCAGAAGGAAAACTTGACACTCTCTTCGTTGATTAGAATAAACACTCACTTGAATGTGTCAGTCAGTTCATTTCCTTTCATGTGCTCTTTCTTGGTGACCCTTGCCAAAGTCTTGATATCTTCTTCATACCACTCCTCTTGTTCCCCACCAAATTTATTCATAAATTCGATAGCTCTGGTTTCATGCCCATTGTAAACCAATTCCAGGTACATATGCACAAATACTGGATATAGTATTAGTCCGAGCTCATGCTAGAAAGTAAATATCAACCATTACATTTCAATCTTTAGAAAAACATTATATTAGAGCTAGATATTGCTACAAAAGAGTGCTTTCATCTTAGCTCACCAAATCAAACATAGCATCACTGAAAAACTTATCCCTTTATATTTTACTTCACTCTAACCGTTTCTGGGTGAAAACACACTGGTGTTATTCAACGATGATAAATACAACGACTTGTTACTAAGAAAATATACCACGCTGCTTATGAAAACATTTGGAAAGCAGCAGTTTTGATAGAAAAACAAAATAATACACTCACTTTATACATGTCTAAAGCTCCTTCCACAAACTTTTTCAAGTCCATGTACGCCGCTTCATAAATTTCAGGATCCCCTTCACTTTTATAAGCTGAAAGGACACTGCTAACTTCTGAATCGGTTTGCGCTCCATCAGCAGAGTCAGGAACATCGGTAAGATTAGCTTCCTTTCTCAGAATTTCTTCTGTGGTCTAAAATTAATATTATCAGATGAAGCTTATAAGAAAGGAAAAGACTTACCAGGAGGGAAAAATTACCAACCGAAGACCCTTACCTTAAGATTGTATTTTCTCAATAGCTGTAGGACAGCTACAAGAGTGCTTTTATCAGAAATGTCTTTAGGTACTATTTTCTCCGTTGATGGAGAGTTATTCTGTGGAGGCAACGATGCTGGTACCGGTGACGAATTATTCGTAACAGCGGTCGCCGGAGCGTTCACTGGACGGTCCGCCATTTTTAATATTTGTTTACTAAACACAACGCCATCTAGCGAGGCATTTGTTTTTAAGAAACAGACGGCGCGCGAGAGAAGTTTTTAAAGTTGAAGAGCCAAGGTGAACCAAGGCCTTTTCCTTTTCTTTCTGCGTTTTGGGGCAAATTTGTGATTACATCTGTTCAAATTTATTTTCCGTCACTGAATTGCCATTTTATACAAACTGTTGGTTTTGAAAGATGTTAAGAGTTTACCCGTTATACGCGCTGCTCTACACATGAATGCTGGTTTGTTTGATGAAATTTTACAGGCTCAGTGTCAAAAAGGATTCATGATATCTACCATCTTCGGTGGCGTGTGTGGAATAATGGGGTCCGTTTCCACGACCTTAGTTGTGCAGGTATAGTATTCTTGTTTGTCGAAAATCTGGTTGGTGTGCCCATTTGATGTAAATGACAAAAAATATCGTTCGATGGTAGCAAGTATTTACATATGAACTTAGATAATTTTTTTATTGTTTGCCATTAATCTCTGTCCTGCCGAATGTTTCACTTCGGCTTAAATTGTACGGTTGAGTATATCCATTGCCCCTCCCCAAAAAGTCGCATTTAACGTGTCCAAGTTGGTAGAATCTGTTCCTCGATGTAATGATTGCGTAGGTAACACTCAGAAATATTTTAAAGTAAGTTGGCTGGGTCTCAGGAGAGCGTGAGTTGTCTTTACTTCTAGAAGAAATTTAGGCATTTTAGTAAGATATTAATATTGTAAAGTCTTTTTGCGATGATTAAAAAAACTCTTAGGTAAAATATGATGCTCTGAACTCCTCACATTCGTGCCGTCCTGTAAGCATTCGGAAATTCCACGAGACCTCCTGCATTTTGATAGCAGACAAACATGCTTGCAGCATTGGAGCCTCACATCCTACATCTTAATCGCCCTCCAGCCACTTTGCGATAGTTGATACTGTTAGCTGCAAGGCTACGAGTCATAGGAGTGTATGACTAAGAATAATGAATCTTATTTAAAAGGATAGGATGTTGACATCGACTCTTGACATGCAACAGCATATGTCAGAGGTGTATGATGAAGAAGCCTTTTCCATTCCTTCCTTTATTACCTCCACTTTATTGGATGATTTGATCTCCTAATGGCATTGCTCTATTTTCAGATAAGTAGTCTCATTTCGCTATTTTCAGATCATCTCATTTCTTGTATTGTTGCAAATTTTATTCTGTACTATTTGGCTAGTTTGTTTTTAAACTGCTCTAATGCACCATGTTTCTCACTCTATCAATATGTACTCTCTTGTCACTAATGAATTGTCCCGTCATCTGGATCTAATTAGGTTTATAGTACATAAAAATACTTAAGTTTATATTATATTGAAGTACTTATAAGTTTGTTACTTTGATGAGTATTTTTGATGGGAACTAGCTATAACTCAAAGGTGATTAGAACCTGAAAATTTTGATTAATTCTAACATTGACCACTAAAAAAATAGTATTGAATACAAGTACTAATTACAATTTCAATAAGAAACTTTACAAATACTAGTAATGTTACGGTTACTTTTTGTTAGACATTTTTAAAATAGCCTACAGAATTCATGCCAGAGGTTCTGTTGAACATTTCCTTAAGATGCAAGTTTAACATAATGGTTTTGTTTGGTACTTTGGCAGAGTTCTGTGTGTCGGTGTGCATCAGTTCATGCAAAGTGTTTGACATTCAAAAGTCAGTGCAGTCACCATGGGAAAGTAACGATTACTGTCAGAAACCAATGGGTAGATTACAATTAATAGTTGCATTTTTCAAATGTCATGATTTCATGTAAAAATACATACCTGAAATACAATCAATCGGATTACTGAGTTATTTTGCTCTGTTACTCCCCAACTCTGACACTTGCATGTCAGTATATGAATCCACTGGTTGATAATGCATTTCTCCACTCTGGGTGGGGGTTCTCATCTGGAATTAATGGGTTTTAAAATGCTTTTGGGCAAACTTTCCTGGTTTGATCCTTTTTCAATATGTTACAATTGTTCTAACACTGAATTACCACTTGAATGACTCACATGTCTTAATACTTTGAATTATATTTCCAGAGTCCTCCTGGCACATATTAATAGTTTGAAATCTAGGCTGAGAGTCTCTCTTTTCCTAATGTTACACATCTCACTTCATCCTCCTACCCCTTCTGCTCTAATGACGAGTTGCTTTCCAATACGTAGATGGTTTTGTGAGGGTAGCCACAATGTTTACCATTGACTGGTATTTGCAATGAAGGTGGAGTGGCAAATATGGTGGAACATTGTTGTTGTAATACCCCTACAAGTAGTAGCATTTTAAGCAACAAGTAGTGTCATTTTAATGTTGCCATGTATACATGGCGACATTAAAATTACAATGTGGTAATGCGGTTTTTATGTCACACCCATCTTGCTCATTCCAATCCAGTGTTGGTTCAGTTACAAAATTGTTGTCTTTATGCGAGGCAAATAATCTGTATTTGTAAAAAGTTTTTCTTCTTAAGATATGTAGTATTATTACCCTATGCTCAACCCACAACCTGGAAGGTGAGCTATACTGATTTTGGAGTTTTCCTCTACTGGACAGGCTGTTTTCAACATGATTAGAGGCCTGTCTGCTCCCATAGTATGTGTAGGATTCGGAGGAAATTTGTGCATACAACTGCATTGATAAAGAGTCAAAAAATGTAGTGGAAGGAAATATCTTTATGCATGTGAAATTTACTTTAACATAACCTTAAAGGTTGATTTTAGTGGTGCAAGTGATTTCATCTTAAAGTAAGGTAACTCTAACGTAAGAAAATATGATAATGTGTTATATTATTTACCAAAATTTTATGTGAGGCAAACATGATGAGACATTATATTATTAGATTTAAAAATGAAAGTACGTTTGCAATATCTATTTGGCCATATGTACTTAGAAATGATGGTGCCTTTGATAGTTGTTGTGTTCTTCATCTTGTATCCGTGCTTGTTGATTAATACCCCTCAGTTTGGGTTTCAATTGCCTATGAAGTCAATGTGTCATGGGGCATGGAATTTTTCAGGTTAGAATGGCATTAATTTCTCATTATGGTGTGGATTTGCCCGGTTGCACAATGAAATTAGAATGGGCCGTTAGCCATCTCAAGTTCACGCATTCCCAGGTGTTCTAGTAATTCCCTGCTTTACACGGCACAATTTTGATTGCGCCTTCATACATGGGTCAAATTCTGCAAGTGTATTTCTCATGTAAAATGGCCTGAATTGTTAAAATAGTTCCTGTGATTTTTACAAGAAGAGTGTGTGAAAACTTATTTGTAAAAGTCTGTTAAATGGGACCTTTTCCCCCAGAACTCGCTGGCTGTTTGTGAATTTTCTGTGTATTATGTACAGGTTTTAGAAATTTAAATCATGAATTATAAAGGACATCTGTGTGGCATTTTGTTGAAAAAATGAGAGTATCATGAAAAATGCTCATTTTCTCCTTCACATCCTTTCTATAAATATGAAAAGTAAAAAAATGCTGGTATAGGACAATGAGACAGAGCTTCGACTGCAGTTTACATATGTTTAAAAATCCTCCAACTGATAGTAAAAAATTAAAAAAATGAAAACAGTTGTCAAGTACGGTATTGAGGCAAAAGATTATCTGATAACTAATACGACTCTTTGCTGTAACCAGCCATTTCAACTGCTAAGGTTTGTGAGTCAATTTATTTTGTATTTTGACTCCCAGTGTAACATGCAGTTACCAGACTAATAAGACGAAACTCAAGTGACATCTCCAACTCATGAAAAATGGGTGGCAACTTGCATTTTTTGTAATTTTAAAATTATGAGAGAATGACTTTTTGAGTGGGATTTATTTTTCACCATAGCTTTTCCTTCCATTCCATCCACCAAATTCTTTTAATGAACTGCGATTCAGTGCTCAGTAGAATAATCTCATGAGGATTCACACTGTTTTGGTGAAGGTTCTCAGCTATCATTGCCGGAATACAAGTAGAAAATGAAATAAAATATATGTATTGTGGTTCATCAGCATTAATCTCTATATTATATTCATTTATTTTCATTTTTACTAGTCAAACTTCTAATATGTCATGCGTGAATCAGTTGAATTTATTGCCTCTATGCTGTGTATACTTTTGCTCCTCTCTCTCCTCCAAAAATAGGGTAGTTTCCTTCATCAAAGAAAACGAAAGGCATTGATTGCGATTCATTACCCACCATTAGTGTACTCATAATATACAAATTTTTTGGTTTTAGAATACCGGTTTAGACGAATGGCAATGGTCAATTTTATCCTCATTTGAAAAAGGCCAGATTGGCGCCCATGCAATTCCACTCCACGTGACGTCTCAGGGACCTAGTTTCTATACGAGTAGATAGGAGTTTTACATCGTATGAGATTACCAATGCATGCATGAGGCACAGAGCTCAGGGAAACATGTCTTAATAATCACCTATTAAAACTGCCTTTGGTCGGAAAGTTTTCTTCGTTTGATAAGTTATTAATAATCCTTGTTTAAGCCAAGCGCTACCAGCTCGCAGGGTACTCTGCTACCTGCTAGCATCCTGCGTCGTATCAGCGCTCAGAGCCTTGCGCCAAGGTCACCTTACTTGCAGCAGCGGGAACCAGAACGTCGTCACACAGAGTTTTCCCAGCATTCATACTTACCCGTCGCGTTTTCGCGCGCTTGAAAATTTTCACTTTTCATTTAATCACGAAAAATAGATGTCGTCATTTAAAAATCTAAAAGCATGAAATACGTACTCCAGGAGTAATAATCTTTCGATTTAGGCAATTAAAAAATTATGGGAAACCACCGTATTATAACGAATATTCTCTAATATAAGTGAGGAGAAAAAATCAACAGATCATCTAAATAGTAATAAGAATTAAAGGTGGAAACCATGGAAATTTGAGGATATTTTTTCAATGCCCATCCACTGTAGTGCACCTTGGTATTGCCATTTCCATGGTGATAATCGTAATGTCGTAATTATAATTTTCCATCGTGATTGGTGTAATAATTTGGGGCAGCATTCCTCTTCTCCTTGTTGTGGTATTCAGGGGATGATACCTCAGAGAGGCACCTATTTTCTTCATATGCATTAATTAGAAGCTCCACTGCTTGCCTACTCCAGGAGGCCTTGTTGATCGTTGTAATGCTGGACGATGTTGTATTGCGGAAGCAGGAGAAGCAAGTGGCATTCTGGGAGGGCCAAGGGTCTCTCGCTATTGGCCGACAGGCTTCAAACTGATTCAATATCCGAGAATTTTTAGAACGCTTATTGTCACTTGTTTTATGCAGTGCTTTCGGCGTGTGTGCAGGGCCGGAACAAGGAGTTTAGTCAGCGGGGCAAAGATCGCTTTGCCGCCCCCTCTTCTAATCCCCCTCCACTCCTCCTCCCCACCATTAATATATACCTAATACATCCCGAAACTATTTTTTTGGGATGCTGTAGTTGAAATTACGCACCGTATGTTTGCTATCAAGAAGTTTTATTAACATTATTGTATAATAATTTATAAATCAATAGCTATTGTTAAATAATTTAATTAAATAACTTTTTAGAATTAACTTTTTAAAATTTGCCCCCCCTTGTAATCTGCCGCCCATGGCAAGTGTCCGCTGTGACCGCCCGGGCCTGGGCGTGTGTATCCAGATTTATTCTCCACGGTCTCGCCTTGTGTTCGATGCTCGTCGGTGGTGGTGTCAGCCAGGGGCGCAGCTAGGAATTAAGGCTAGGGGGGGTTTCAGGCACAACAAATACTGGGGTGCCTGGGGTGTGGTATACCCGCCAGCGTAAGCGGTAGCTGCAGGGGCCCTCAGCCAGAAAAAAATTAAGATGAATGGTTCAAAATGTTGAGTTTTATGGCCTTCTGAGGGATATTTTGTTAATCCTCACACTATTCTATAAGCAATATTAATCCAATTAAGTAAAATAGATTTTACTTAAAAATTTCTCTGAGCTCTGGGGGGGGGGGGGTTAATACCCCAAAACCCCCCCCCCCTCGCTGCGCCACTGGTGTCAGCCAAGGTCCGTAAAGGTCCTTTACCGACCTTGGTGTCAGTGGCGCCAGGCGCTTGGTGTCGGTGGACGGCATTCGCGATCGGGGCTGGCGCATTTGGGCCGCGCCCTGCCGTAATCGCACCGCTCCTGCCCCCTTGCGGGTGTGTTCGTAACAATGGGAACGAGCGCTTATGGAGGTAACGTGCTTGAGTAGGGCGGGGAACTGGTTCAAGGTTTCGCTTCCCGCCTGAAGAAACCCTGGGTGCCATAAGCTGTGGAGTGCCGTGAAGCCATCTTCATACGCGTATCGAATCGGTACATTTTCTCTAGATAGGGAAGAAAATACGAGAGATGGGAACGGCGCCACGTGTTACTAATATCCGGATAGAAATATGTACGGATTTTTTTTCAAAGAGCAATGTGCAGCAGTGGCGCAGCGAGGGGGGGGGGGTTTGGGGGATAAACCCCCCCCCCCCCCCGAGAGCTCAGAGAAATTTTTAAGATTAATCCATTTTACTCAATTGGATTATATTACTAATAGAATAGTGTAAGGATTTATAAAATATCCCTCAGAATGCCGTAAAAATCACCATTTTAAACCATTCATCGTAAAATTCCGCAATTTATTAATCTTGCACCTGCCGCTTATCCTGGTGGGTATTCCATACCCCCACACACCTCGGTATTTGTTGCACCTAAACCCCCCATCCTTAATTCCTAGCCGCGCCCCTGATGTGCAGTAGTAAAAATTTAGCTACAATGTGAATAATTCTTAATTCAAGCTTAGGATTGCGAGTGCTGTTGGCGAGACGAACGCTTTGTGTCCCGACACCCCTTTCCATCTCGCTTTGATTTATTTTATGTTTTTATTCTTTTTGGGGAGATTTGCAATATTCAGGACTGTTTTAACACTAGAATGACCGGGGTAAGCCGGATACCTACCTATGATCGCTAGCGCAAGGGCGTACCCAGGATCAAAACTAGATGGGGGCAAGCCATGGTTGTTCAAGTTGTAGGTAAGATTTAAGCATGGAAAAAGTGAATGAAATCAACACTTTAAGGAAACTGTAAAAGATCATTATTAGTTTTTAAAATTATTTGCTTGAAAAAATATTATTTTCCTCAGAGACATTTGAGATTTTGTTTTGGGGGTTAGCTGTCCCTCGCTGGGTACGCCCATGCGCCAGCAGTCAATTGACCATTCGCCCTTTCCTGGCGTTCTTTCGTTCGTATTCCTTCCATATTTTTACTGAAAGCGTGAAGAAGTGTTCTGATAATGTGTAACGGTTAGGCGTAGTGGTAGGAAAAATTGAACCTTGCAAAAAATATTGATTACTCATGAAAAAAAATATTTTATTGTAAAGTAAAAATGTGTCTCACTTGCATCGGTAGAAAATAATACGTCATGTGCTTGAAACACAAGTAGCATTTCAATACGCGTTATTTTTTGTATTTTTATCGATTAAAAGCATATAATAGAGAAAAAAGAATCTGAAAAGGCAAAATTACAATGAAGTAAAGCACGCGGCCGCTCAGGGCGTCGAGCAAAATTGGTCGCCTAACATAAGCGCTCAGTCGCATTCAATATATAAGGAGATGCACCTTATAAGTTCGCGCTAATATTTAAGTCCCGAGCCTTATTCCTAAAGTATTCATATTTATTTTTAAATGTATCCGAAGAGATTCCCTACTACCTCACAGTTATTTTTGAGAGGGCGGGGGTGGAATGTAGTTCGCTTGCACGAGAAAAATGTCTAGAACCGGCTCGGGCAATACTGTAGAATGAATTTGACGTGAAATCGAATGAATTGGAATTTTTGCGACTGCCAGTGTCAGTGATTTCTTTTATTTTACTCGCATAAAGTGTAAAAGAATTACTTCTAAAATTGAAAGGGTCTTAGTAGATACTTGATGATTTAATCTATAAATTCTAAATATTAAAAAAATGGGATTTTTGTCCTTTGCAGTAATTTTTTGCCTATTCGAATGAGTTTCTATACTCAAGGTATAACGTTTGGGCCATTAACAAAGCTTTACATGATAATTCAGCCTCGGCGTTACGTAAAATTTGAACGAAAATCAAAATTAAAAACTATTTAGTCGAGGAATTTAAACTTGGGAGGTTTTTTGCCGTACCAATTCCGTTGGAAAAGTGTTTTTAAAGAACTCTTGTTGGCACGCTTTAAAAATGTCGGAAAATGCTCTCATATTTGAGATTAGCGATGTAAACAAAGCCCAGTGACCTGTAAAGACAAGCTTCAGACGGGCAGAACAGGTTGGAGAGAGTTAATGTTCTGAAAATAGCGTTCAGAAAAGATAAGTGGTGGTCGCGGCTTTAACCGTGTGACCAGTTTCTTCGATAGAGACGTAGGTGATGGCGAGGGGGGTTGAGAATGTTGGTGCAGTTCATGTCGTTTTCATGAGAATTTCAATGCACGCTATTTAAACTCTACTTCATCGACTGGCGACTGCAAAATTAGTTTTTCCGAGCTCAAATTTCTGGAGTATAAGTTTCATTATCCGCTTTTTTTAACGCAGCCTCTGTGGGCAGTACTTGTCTAAGTAAGGGAAAATTTTAAATTACTGCACGAGTGAATCCGTCATTTGTGCAATTAATACTCTTTTAATACTCCTCGCGGCGTAAGAATCATAATGAAATTAAAATGTAGAGGCCGTCACCTTATTACATTTTGAGCTATTAGCGATTAAATGCTGTAATTGAAAGGAAATAACTGCAGTGAAATGACGCTAAGGTCGACTCAGATAACAGCGAAGAGCAGTAGTGTAACTAGGAATATGTCTTGGGGGGGGGGGATGAGATGGTAAAATTTTTGAAGAATGACATCCCTGGAAATACCATTTGCATCATTTTGACACTAAAAATAGAACTTTATGGAGATGCAGTTATTATATGTCAAAACTAGACAATAGTTTTAAATATATTTTTTTTCTCTGAGGCTTTAGGGGGGGATCTATTTCCTCATCCCCCCATAGTTATGCCACTGGGGAAGTGTATCTTATGAAAAATTCTCCATTTTCCTGTGGCTATGAGAAACCTAAATGGTGTTTGGCCTCACCAACCAAATGCCTCCCTGTCCTTCTGTCTTCTGCTATGCCGATTTGAGCTCTCATTTTTCTGAGGTCCTTTTTCACCTCATCGCTCCAGCGTATTTTTGATCTTCGTGGTGGTTTTCTTCCATATATCCCTTGGCCTCGGTGGCGGCGGGGTAAAATTCCTTGCCTGCCAAACAAGGTGTCGTGCGTTCGATTCCCGCCTGGGTAGAAAAATCCTCTCAAACAGGGGGGTGATTCCCGTTCTCCTTTCGTCCGGGTCTTCGCTTCGCGACGGCAGCTCGAAGCGAAGCGAAAAATTTCCTCGCCATTATTCTCGTTCTCTTCGCTCCGTCTATCGCTTTAGTTCGTGTAACTTCGTTCTCTTGGCGAAATACTGTGACGTAGGCAATGACGAATACCCATAAGTCAATGGGCACGAGATAATTTCAGCGATCAACACACTGCCTCCGCAGTCCGAAACAATTGAAGAGCGCGAAGCACGTTGGCAAGTTCAAATCATATTTCTAAAATATATTATGCCATGTTTTTTTAATTGCGTGAGACTTATCAAATTGCTGCATTAAGTATTGTTTTACAATAGTGCTCATTCATTAGTCGTTTTCCGTGGTTTAACATAAACCGTTCTCTTTGTTTTTCAGCTTTTTTGTAGATGTAAACGATGAGTCCAAAAGTCACTCCGGTGAAACTTATGGGTTTATATTTTCAATTTTAGCCTTACGCAGGTGGCACAAAAAAAGAGTTATCTGTTCTTATAGTTTTATAACGGAAGAAATTCACAAGCAGCTTATCGTACGCTAAGGAACTTATGTAGGGAGAGAATGGGCAAGGAATGCAGTAAAATATTCTCATACTAACATAATTTGCTGATGTTGGATAAACACCAAAGGCGGCATAACAGCGTACTACACACCCTAAACTGCCTAGAGCTCTGTCGGACATAAATGTAAACTACTACCACTACTTCATTTACTATACTATAAGCTCTTATATGACAACACTACGGTCAGTCTCTTTCTTATTATTTCCGATGGAGCGTTCACGAGCATAAGAACCGAAACATCAAGTTTACATCCGCTATATGCTCGTCAGACAGAACGAGCATAACTTTTTCGTCGCCCAAGGGACGAAGCGAAGCTTTACTGGCGAAATAGCTAGCAAATGAAAATGAGAATACGAATTCAGTCACAGTTCGCCAATATTTTCGAAAAATCGCGTTGGCTATATCAAAAAGAGAACCAGAATAAGGCCCCAGGATATGGTTGTCCGTTCAAGATTTGATCTTTGGATTTTTCTTATTTATAGAAATATCTTCCAAAGTCGTTGGCACAGCAAATTATGGTTTCGCTAGTCGCTTTCATAGCGGCGAGAGTATATCCCGCCCTTCCATTCCTATGTAACTGCTTAGGTTTCCGCGGTGTCGAGGTTCCAAAATCTCCATTCTCTCGGTGCCACCGCCTCTGGTTGTTTGTTGATGACAACAGTTTCGCTGGCACTGCTGCCAGCGTCTTCAGGTCGAAGATGCCGGTCCACGATTTTTGTCCTCCCTATATTGGGGCTCAGTCCCGCCAGTTGTGGCTGCTGCTCTCTCATTGGTATGTTTGCTTAGTCTCCTCCAAGTGGTAGCCATCGTCCCTATTAAAAATGTCCGTCCGGGCTATTTCAATTGCTTCTCGGATAAGTCTGGGGTGATATCTGCTTCTTTTACTATTATCCTGGCGTTTAATAGGGACTATGGCCAGGGGCGCAGCTTGGAATTAAGGCTAGGGGGGGTTTCAGGCGCAACTAATACTGGGGTGCTTGGGGTATTGCATATCCGCCAGGGTAAGCGGGAGTTGCGGAGGCCTTCCGCCGGAAAAAAATGAAGATAAATGGTTCAAAATGATTTTTATAGCCTTCTGAGGGATATTTTATTAATCCTCACACTATTCCATAAGCAATATTAATCCAATTAAGTAAAATAGATTTTACTTAAAATTTCTGTGAGCTCTGGGGGGGGTTTTATCCCCCAAACCCCCCCCCCCACCCTCGCTGCGCCACTGATTATGGCTACCACTTGGATGCCAATTGGAGGAGACTAATCAAACAGACCAATGAGAGAGCAGCAGTCACAACTGACGGGACTGAGCCCCAATATAAGGACAAAAATCATGTTCTATTTTAGTTTTTAAGTTTCCTCTTCACACAAACAACACTTCATACAACAGTAGAACATATGCGCACGACACCTTTAAAATTGTAAATCCGTCTGACTGGTTGTTGTGAGGTTGTGGTTGGCTCACCGGTACAGTGTTTACCGACGCGCCTTCGGCGCGGACAATAAATGTGTGACGTGGACCGGCATCTTCGACCAGAAGACGCTGGCAGTAGTGCCAGCGAAACTATTGTCATCAAGAAACAACCGACGCGGTAGCACCGAAAGAATCGAGATTTTGGAGCTTCCATTCCTATCCTTACCCTGGGGGCGTCGCGACGACGCGTCGTTGGGCTCCTATCGCGGCGGCGCCCAGTGGGCGGAAATCGGAAAGAGCCGGACAAAATTACAAAATGGCTTTTTATGATTTGAAACTTCGCAGGTACACTAAAAAATGATTGAAATTTATGGATATGTACTTCATTTGACATAGCTCGTACCCGTTGCTAAGATGCAGAGGCTCAAACGTGAGCAAATTTCCATAAAAACGCCAGCCTTCAATTTTCTCTGAAAATCTTCCAAGGCTTAAAAACGGTGAATGCTGAGCGTTAAAACCCATACACTTTAAATAACTTCACCGCGTCACGGCTAATCCAACTCCAGATGATTTTTCCTAATTCTTTGTCCATACAAGCGTATTTGTTAAATTAGTTTAAAAAACGTTTATGAGGTGGCCAATATGTGCTGTATTCGGCGGTATGGGATTAAAATAGAAAATAAAATACGTATTACCCCGCAGGTCAGCTTATTAGGTGTGTTTCGGGGTGTGAGAAGACACTAGCCATTAACAAATTAAAGTAAATGCGAAGTTCCAACTAGCATTTATTAAGGATATTTATTGTTTGGGGGAAAAACGAATACCCATAATTATCCGCTCGGAAAAATATCTCTCTTAATTTATCGTTTCTGTTTGACCTGGAAATAGTGTGCTTTGTTCCATCCGGTTTCTCTTTTCATATTATTTTTTACCATTTTAATATCACTTTTTCATAGTAAACGTCAGCCATCTGAGTCGTCTGCTACCGACTATACCCCTCAATTTCTGATTATTTGTACTGTTCCTTCAATTCCTTGTTTTTCCTTATTTGCCATGTCTACCCCCCTTTAATGGGGCCGAATTTTTCCCTCAATACTTTGCTCTCAAACGCTGCGATTTGTTTCTGTGTTATTTTTGTAAACGATCTTACTTCAGAACCATATATATAATAGCACTTTTTGGAGAGTAATTTTATTGATACGAATTATTAACATAGACTGCATACGTTTTTTTTCTCCGCACCATTTTGCATCCAAATTTTACTTCTAAATCTCGATGGATGTTGTATGCGATGGCAAAACTTTTTGAAACTAAATGGGCGCGTTCATTCAGACTAGAAACCGTAATTTATTTAAAAATATTCGGTAGATGTAAGGGAAAGGTAAGTGTCGACCAGAAAACAGTCTTCCTCATTCAGCCATTTCCTCAAAAATGTAAAACGAAAAGATGTGAAAGTTGACGCCCACTTTCTGAGAGTTGGTGACGTCTTGGTGGTGAGTTTTGGCTCATTGACTCTTTCAATGAGACCCGACACTTGGCAGAAAGAATCTCTTTCTTGTGTTTTGATAATGCGGAACCATGTGGGACGGATGCGTGAGGCAGAAGGGTAGCGGTGAGCAGCTCGGCAAGAGTCAGTGACGTCATCAGCGTCTCGGCGAAAGGGTTAATCCCGTCGGTTATTTCACCGCGAATAGCTGGAAAGAAAAACGAAAAAAAATTCTCTGGTTATTTTTCAAGCGCTGTAACAACCAGCAGCTGTGAAAAAATGGTGCTGAAGTGAACGCTGAAGCTTCTTCGCCGATCCATTTTCGCAGGCAATAAATCGAAATTATCATATCGTTCTTCTCCTTATATACTTCCTTTTTACAGTTTCGGCAGAACCAGCAGCACTGACCATAGCTAAGTGGCCGAGTTACCAGCTATTGATATCTCGGTAACCAACGCACATGCAGACGATGGTTACTACCACGGCACGAACTTCGGTTGCGCCCGAGGTCGTGTGAACGCGGCAATAGCGTGTTCACACCGTTGGGATACTTCTGTTTTGATGATAGTTGCGGGATATGGTTTCTTAGATATTGCCACAGTAGTCAAATTCGACACTCGCAGACCTTATGCTTCACTGATCGTATTTTTTCGTTGGGGCTGGAGCTTTTCGTGCGCAACACTTTATCTGGGGTCCACAATTCATCCGATATCTCTTCTTTTTTTTCCTCTTGTACTATTCTTGGCCTTTGTTCTTTTGCGTGGCCATGCCACTGTCTTGTGAGACGAAGAATCCGGAAAATCGCAGCTGACAGCAGGCTGCGCGTCACGCTTGTTTTTTTCGCGTTCGATATGCATACAAAATTCTTGTTTTCATCTCCTTCAGGGGATTAATTCTGATTTCTGCCTCGAATCCGAGTCTATTTTTTTTCTACCTCAGACGGCGAATGTGATGAGTGGTGCTGTGTTTACATCGCCTTTTTGCCGAAGGAATTAATCTGACCAGACACAGTGAGTTACATTCTGAAGGATACTTATTTATCGATCGTAAATTACGCTCTTTGCGCCCAACCCAAATCAAGATTAGATGCGCGCACGACTATTCAAGGATCTTTTCTGCTGCGACGGAGAGGCAACTCTACTCCACTAGAACAGCTGGTAACACTAGAAAGTGCCACCAAATCTCGATAGTGTTCTCCAAAGGATCTCGGGGGAGGGAGGGGTTATGTTTGCGCTGAGCAAGGAGGCCTAAAGAACAATGTTGGGTCGGTTTGAAATGAAGGGTGGAGTATAAAATATTTTATTTCACATTTAAAATAAAATTATTTAACAAATTTTGAAAATTCAATCTTTTCTCTTTAAGGAAAAGTACTTTTTTATTGTTTAAATAAGAATATATTTTAATATTTTTACCGTTGTTTATCAATCTTGCAAATATTTTTGTATTGAGTGTAAAAAATAATTTATAGAAGCAGGTCATAACTTCCTTTATATTTTGAGTCCTTCTGAGCCATATGTGGCTCATTAGAAGATTCTCTGCCTTTTAATTTTCTCATTTTTGCAATTAAAATATACATTTAACAAGTAATAACATAATATGCAAATTATTACATAAATTGATTTGTTGTTCCATCATAAATAAAAAGTTCAAACATCACTACACTGACCATCATATTAACATTTCACTATTGAATAAAAGGAAAATCTATACTTATAAAATTATAGAATATTGAAAGTTTAATCACATAAAATAATAAATTCATAATACTCCAGAAATCTTACATCAGACAAAATAGCGTCCTTATGATGTAGCTTGCATGCATATGCAATATGAGGCAGTATTCACGCTTGTATTTAAAATAAAATAATTTTAATGGTAATTAAAACATTTAAAAATGTATTTTATGCAGGACTCATCATAAAAACAAGACGACATACACAGCAGTTTTAAGGAAAGCATACACAAACATGACAATATGACAAAGTTTACCATTATTTTTAGAAATGTAAACTATTCAAAGAAAAAATGCGTGTACTTGCAAATACTTGCGCTGAATGTCAGACCTGCAGTAGGCAATCAGTAGTGAACATCATACGTAGCTATAGTGAGTCCACCACTGGACAGCGTCTTTTTGATTTTGGAGCTGTTAGTTGCAATGTATTTGCGTAAATTTTCGGTCATAATCGGATCTACGCACTTCTCTACTTAAGGTAGTCCATAATTTACTGCATGAGACCAATTCAAGCAACAATTCCGGCAGATGGGGCTTTGTACTTTATCATTTCGCCCTCTTGTAACCCGTTCTCAAAAGATCTAATATTAGGAATCGATTGTATAAATAAACTGGTTCCCTACTTTTGAAAAATATCACACAAGAGGCTGGCCAGGAAGTAATTTAAAGAAATTTCAAGTGCAAGCCGCTGTAGTGCATGTATGCCTGGTGTGATGTGATGGTTCGTTCGAGACTTGCAAATAAATCCAGTGCAAATTTGGAGGCGACGTGGGATCTTCTCGCATTAATGAGGATCCATTCGCATGTTTGCGGTTCCTCAAAGTGTTCATACGCTCATTGAAAAGGCAGGGCGTATGAAATACGATTTCTCCACTCGCGCCAGATAACGGGTGACTTAATGAGCCCCTCTTTTCCACCTCTGTGTGCTGTGAATTCCTTCGAAAAGGACGTATTTGTCATTTTGGTCTTGTTTTCTTCGATTTCACTTGTTTTCAGGCCTGCAGATTTGAAGTTGTTATCTTGAAATCCGCATTGGTCTCGTTCACCCATTTTCCTTTAATATAATAAGATATAATAATTTATTCTTTCAAAAAACAAACGAATTCATGAAACATCGTCAACATTTTGGCTCTCTACTAGGAAAAATGCCTGTTTTAATGGTACCAACAAGTGTTTATATGCATATGTCCAAATGATGCAAAGATATTTCATATAATTTACCCTCTAGTAAGTTTAAAATGAACGGCAAGAGTTACTGCACATTGTTTATGAGTATGTAGAAGTTACGGTTCATCAGCTCAATTCGGTAGTATTCCTCCTTGAAAAAATCACTCACAAAATTGCCAGTAGGCTTATGACGTGGTATATCCACTGAGTCTATTTTAGGCGTATGGCACTCAATAATTCCTTTTTTTCGCTTACTTATCCTCGTTTATCATTATTTTTCTTTATGGATTATACCCAATGCTTGCAAGTGTGCCTAAAGATACGGCTTTTGAACCCACGCGTCGACGTCCGTTTTATGATATTTTTTCCCGTAGAAATGGAATAGTTTTACTGGAAAGTCATTCGTATTCATTATACGAGGTTCGTCCTATTATAGCTATATTGATTAAATTGTGTATGTTAAATAAATGAATGAAATCAAGTCATATATAATTGTAATAATAGGCAATCACTTGGGACCAATTCGCGAGGATTAGGAGCAGCGAAGAAGCGGTGACCCTCTCGACATGAGCTCGTCGCTTCATCTACTTATCGGGTGAAGGGTCTAAGGCCGTCGGTTTTTCGCTGCGACTAGCTCGAGCAGTCGGCGACGTATTGAGAAAATGAAAAAAAATCTTTCAACCTCTGCCGTACTCGCCAATCTCGCAAAAAAAGATGAATGAGCTCATTTTTGCATTGAGGAATGGGGATGGCGCCACTGGAATCAAGAGGATGACTACAGTCAGTGTTAATATATCGTATAACGTGTTAAATATCAGTCAGTGTGTCATAATTGACCGTAAACTTGGAAACGTGTGGTCAAATCCCGGTCAAGCACAGTCGATGTCTTTAAACCTTTCGTAGATAAGTTGATGACATCACGGACTCATTTCGAGTAAGTGGCCTCTTCTCCGCTACTCCTCGGTCTTGGCCGCGCGTGACTCGTTGTTGTTCTACACTTTTGTGAGCGATCCCTTCCTTCAATGAGCAGTTCTCTTTGAATGGATTACTGAGCTGAAACGCATAATTTCGTCAACAAATCATGAATTTAGTGGGCGGCAACTTTCGCGTTTTTTTTATTTTAAAATTACGAGAGTACGGCTGATAGGAGTTTTTCCCTCAGCGAATTTCATCTTAGGTGTATTTAGCTTTCCTCTCGTGCACGCGGCTGTTTCACTTTTTTTCCTGGGTTCAGGATATCTTTTATGTAAACGTCCGTCTTACAATTAGGCCGATGTAGATTCACTCTCTCCGTCGGTGGCTTAGTAAATAGGTCGTTGTCTCCTGTTCGCCTGTGTGGACTTGAAACGGAGACCTGAGCGCATTCCTTGATAAACCCACGCTGTAATTCCCTTCGGAAGATAATGACTTATTAGTGGGTGAGGTTGCTCGCCTGACGGGTGATTGGGATATCATGGGTGGAATTCTGAGGAAGTGAAAGTAATTTTTTCAAGGTGAATCCTTAAATAGATGTAATACAATATTTTAAGGGCGACAAACATTAAATCAACACGTAAAGAGTCAGGGAAATGAAAGAAATGTAAGGAAGACTGGCGCTGTTGCAGAAAAAATACTTATAGACAGTGAAAAGTATATTTTTGTTAATTCTGTCTTCGCATCATACAATGATTAATGCATTTGATAAGTTAAAATAACTTTTGAAAATAAATCACTTGTGAGTAGAAGTTTCATTGTTCTCTGAACATCATACTGCTTATGAAATTTCTCAAGGAAGTTCAGGAAACTGTTTTGATTTAAAATCCACGAAATTCTCTTCCTGTTGTACTTCATCGACTAATGATGTGAATCATCAGGGTTTTCATTGTAATAAATTATGATTTTTTAAATGAATTTTTCATGGGCTGTTATGGCAATTCTGATCTTAAGATAGGGTGAATGTTGATTACAGCAAGAACATGTGCGTTGGTTTCGTTGCAGCTGAAATCGGGCAAGAACAATAAAAAAGTTGCAATACTTTTTTTTTAGCTATCAGATAATGAACACTGGAATTGAGGTCAAATCACGATAGTTTAATGAAAATGCATATAATGCCGGCTAATGCTTGAAAATGAAGTCAAAAGTCGGTGTACACAACCATTAGTTTAAAAATATATGCTCTTAAATATTCAGTCTGTGTACCTAAGTTTAATTTTTAGCATGAAAGGGTGTCATAAAAAGACGGAACTTGTATGAAAAACGAATTGTGTTAAAATATACTAATTGTTTTGACTTGGATCAGTCGAGGTTGATCCTCGTTAAGGAAAATGCCCCTGAGAAATTGACAATGGGCTTGTCCACAATTTGTGTTTTAATTTTGATTGTGATAGAGTTGGGAAGTTTAAAGAGAACTGCAGTTTTTCTATTATTTATCAATCGCCTACTAATCGAGCTATTCGCGCAGAAAAATCGACGTTATTAAACCTTTCGCAGATGAGTTGATGACGTCAAGAACTAATGCCGCGCAGATGTCCGCTTCTCCGTTATATATGTTCTTACTTTCGCTTGGTCCCAAAATGGGGAATTTAGTGGTTCCATGATTGCTAAGAATAATTATGTAGGGGTTAAAAGATCAGCCGATCGGAAAACTGAGTGGAGAGCTGCGTCAATCCAATCTCGGCATTGGTGACACTTGAGAATGAGAATCTTTCCTCAGCAATGAATTTTCGGTTTCGGCGATCTTCCGTCGGGGTCTTTTGTCTTGCCGAATGTCAGCAACCCTCCCCCAATGTCTCTTCTTCCCTTTGACGCGTGGCTTGCGCAACCCCCTCCCTTTCAACCCCCCCCCCCCTTTACCCCCCCCCCTCACACCTGCGCTTCCCTCTCTTAAGGCAATCGTCTCAGTCGCGGCGACACACGCCCAACGCCCACACACACCCTCCGCGGCCTGCCTCTTGGAGCGCCCAACGCCAGCTGCCGAAACGGTTCGTACCTACATTCATTTTTTGCTCCCTTACCATTTTTCTATTCGATCGTCGCAGAAACGAATATGTTTCCGAGTACTTTGTTGCCTTGAAATGACTGCTTATTGGCTCTCCAAAGAAGTACTTCCTGTTCTCCATCTTTCGTACTCAAATGCCTCTTTAACTTGTTTACCCATAGGACTAGTGTTTCTCTCAGAAAACCCGGTAAAACCTGAACCTTCCACACGTACACCTAGCGCATACAGACCAATACCTATAATCCTTCCTGATCACTGCATCCAAGTTTTGGAATTATTTACCCCAGCCTCCCCTTAATAAAATGCTACTCCATCCCGGAATCTTTTAAGAGGAAATCGTACGAATAGTTAAAACCGCAGCACTGTTTTTGGAGCTGTAACAATATTTGAATCGATTCATGATTAGATTTTTATTTGAATCTTTGTGTTTAAAAACTCTTACATATGTTATAGGAGCTTATTTCATAACTATTGTATTGTCGAGAAGAATTTAAACTGTGCTTAGCTTTTTTGCTCTTATTGATTTTCATAAATAAATGATCAGCAAATAATTCATTCATACTATGCCGACTCAGAAAGACTAAATCCATGGCTATAATAACATACGAAAGAAACCACACGCTTCGTCGAAAACGGCCACTGGCGAACAGAAAGCGTTGTACAAATGTTAGACGAATTAGGCCGGGAGCCGCTAGAGACTCGGAGGCTGCGCGTTGCAATGCATTTTTTTCAGCCTCGTCATAAAAATCCGAGTATTAATTGGGAAGGGATCCAATAAATCCTCGGATTAACCATTCCGGTCTTCTATCCCCCGATGAAGGAGGAAAAGTTTTAGCGTATAGGAGAGCTTCCTCGGAGGATTTATCTTAAAACCATAATCGTTCCTCGCTATATAACTAGGTCCTTCTTACTGTCTGATATGTTCTTCCAAGCAGTATCACCAATATTTGCTTTATGGATACCCTTATTCCATGCATCTCTCCTCCTTGACTCAAAAATATCTCCAGCCCAATTATTTTACATCTCTGTGACACGTTCCTCCCTTTTAAAATTTCCCGTTACACATCTTGCAGCTAAGCGCTGAACTTTCGCTTTATTGCTGCATTCCCATCTCTTATTGATATAAGATCTTGGATAAAATCCCCCTCTTAGCATTCCTCCCTAGATACTTCAGAAGCACACACGGAATATTGTCCACCCTTCCGATTTATTAGATTATTATTTTATCCACTATTATTAAGATCAACGGCCCAAGATTATCCTCCTCCGCTGCATTGTCCTCCACTTGCAGTCGTTCCGGTCATTTCTTGCTGTATTACAGATCCTACACATATCCCATCCATCTTCTATGAACCTCGTCTGGCTCGGTTAGTATCCTTCCTTCATTAGCCTTAATTTTTGGTATAGCTTTTCCTGTTTTGCTGCGCAATTTTTAGATTTTCATACCGGGTTTTCGATTGTCTTAGGCAATCATCAATGGGGACGATAACAGGAGTTAATCCAGCAAGGGCTAGTCAATGAGTGCATAAGATTAGTTTTCCTGTCTTCCTCCTGTCATCCATGATAGAAAAATCAAAGCTTATATGATGAAAATAATATATAAAAATAAAATTAAATAAAAAATATAATTGTTTTAATAGACAAGTTTTTTCCTTATTCCCTTAAGAATGTTAAAAATTTCCACACAGTTAATCCGAGTATTCTCTCAGTATACCCTCCCATCATGGAATTCCCTTTCCAGTGCACAATAAGGCCTACTTCCTTTCACTCTATCCAAAAATCCTATTCTATTCCTTCCTCTCCATTGCTTGGCCAACTTTCTACCCTCCTTTAACTCTGTTTTCAACATCCCCTCCCCGCTCATTACTCGCTCCATCCATACGTTGTGACTCCTACGTATCTCATTTAGAAGCTGCCTCTCCTCACCCACCACGTCCAGCACTTCGTCGTTCCTCCTCCTCTCCGTCCACTTCACCTAATCATCCACACCCACTTATCGAACGCCTCTAGTCTTCTCTCCTCCTTCCTAAGTGTCCATGTTTTCGCACCGTAAAGCGCT
Source organism: Ischnura elegans (assembly GCF_921293095.1). Taxonomy (NCBI): domain Eukaryota; kingdom Metazoa; phylum Arthropoda; class Insecta; order Odonata; family Coenagrionidae; genus Ischnura; species Ischnura elegans. The sequence goes on along the minus strand of NC_060248.1, from coordinate 13,954,742 downwards.
ACTCTCCAGATCAGACTCTTCATTAGCCATTTCTTTAAATTCATATATATCGATCCTCTCATCAGCTCTTTCTCATTTATGAATACCTCCTTTGCTAACGCTATCCTCATCCTGATGACCTTACTGCTGTATCCATTTTCCTCTATTGTACTGCCCAAATAGTTGAATCCAACGATTTGATCGATGGATTTTTCTCATTTTTAGGAAAATTCACCAAAATCGTTGGTATATTAATGGCTTTGCCTGGTTTCGCTAATAGTAGGGCCCCCTTCGCTTCTATAGCGTTGAGGTGTTACCCTCTCCCGTCCCTTCTGTACCTTTCCTCTCCCAGAGGTGTCGTCAGGCTCCTATCGCGGCGGCGCCTCTTTCCTTTTCCCTTCCTCTCCTCCCCCTACCCGGGTGATCGGGCGTATAAGCCACGGGCTTGGTTCCCGGCCCCGGTGCCTTTTATCCTCGAAGGGGTCCCCTGAGCCCTCATGCATTACCCAAATAGTTGAATTTCTGTACCTGTTCAATATTTTGTTCACCTAATTTTATTAATTATGTGATTTATAATTTAAGAATTCAGAATTTTATTGGCTCTCACGCCTCATATATTTTATTCGCGATATTCCTTTTCTATTCTTTCCATCTACTTGTCTCAAATATTGTCTTCATCTGGTCAATATATTCTTAAGATATGGCCAAAAAGGTGGCTCCGTCTTCTTATGATCCAAGGTTTTCTCGAAGCTTCTTTTTCCTGATACTCTGCTTAGGACTTCCTCATTTCTTACTCGGTTGATTCACTTCATCCTCATCATCCTTCTGAAGCACCACATTTTGAAAACCTTCGCCCTAGATTTCTTCGCTGCTTCCATCGTCAATGCCTCACTACCTTAGGGAAGCTACTCCAAATGTTAGTTCTGTCGAATTTTTCCCTTACATCTACGTTTTAATTTCTCGTCGTTAGTAGTTCTTTCTATTGTTGGATTGCTCTCTTCGCCTGGGCTATCATGCTGATAATTTCCTTTCTTACTTGCTTCTCCAATCTCTAGTTATCCTGCTTCCCAAATACCTTAGTTCATCCACTTCTCTCAGTTTTTGTTTCCCTAGTTTAATTTTAGTCTTCACTTCTTCTCCTCTCCTGCATACTAATATCTTATCTTATCTGTTAGTTTTCTTCGTATTGATTTCAGCTGCTATATAAACATTATCCTACTCATATTAACCATAATCTTCTTTCAATCCTTCTCTGGCTCTGCTATCGCCGCTTCGTCATCGGAAAAGCGTATAATGGGAATTTGACCCCATTGATTTTTCTTCCTTGATCTTTGATTCCATAAGTTTATTAATGTAAACGTTAAAAATTACATGGGACAAAGCAGTCTTATCTCACTTCTTTCCTTATTCCTGCTTCTTCGCAAACGTCATTTTACCATCGCCATTTGGTTATTATTTGAACTGGATATCTTTATCCAGTCAATTTTCAAACTTAAGTGATTTTTTCTCTGATATTTAATGAGTATAATAGCTATTAGATACTGGTGATTATGGAAACTAACAAGAAGATTAAGTATTCTCTCGTTGCCTTGGAGTTGGTTGACTTTCAGACCTTATTTTACGCGTTATGGCCCAGTGGACCGCGCGAAGTCAAAACCAAGGCTCTCTACTCTTCTCTTCGTCTGGCCACACCCTTCCCTTCAATCATCCCGCACTTCTATTCGTTGCAGATTGACTATTATGTTATCAATACACCTTTTCTTCGGTCTTCCCCTCGGTCTTCTTCTGTCCGGGACCAAAGAATAGGGTGGCATCCTATTATTTTTTTATTGCCTAAATCGAAAGATTATTACTCCTGGAGTACGTATTTCACGCCTTTAGTTTTTTAAATGACGATATCTATTTTTCGCGATTAAACGAAAAGTGAAAATTTTCAAGCGCGCGAAAACGCGACGGGTAAGTATGAATGCTGGGAAAGACCCCGTGTGACGTCGTTCTGGTTCCCGCTGCCGCAAGTGAGGTGACCTTGGGGCGAGGCTCTGAGCTCTGATACGACGCAGGATGCCAGCAGGTAGCTGAGTACCCTACTAGCAGGTAGCACTTGGCTTAAATAAGGATTATTAATACCTTATCAAGCGAAGGAAACCTTCCGACCTTAGACAATTTTAATAAGTGATTATTAAGAGATGTTTCCCTGAGCTCTGTGGCTCAAGCATGCATTGGTAATCTCAGACGATGTAAAATTCCTATCTACTCGTATAGAAACTAGGTCCCTGTGACGTCAAGTGGAGTGGGATCGCATGGCATGGGCTTTTTCAAATGAGGATAAAATTGACCATTGCCATTCGTCTAAACCGCTATTTCTAAAACCAAATAATTTGTATATTATGAATACAGTAATGGTGAGTAACGAATCGCAATCAATACCTTTCGTTTTCTGTGATGAAGGAAACTACCTTATTAGCTAATTTAGGATATATTTCGTCATTCATCCGTTCAACATGTCCTATCCAATTCAACATCCTGCTTTTTAATAAAGCTACTATTATATTGTCTCCATGAAAGTTATATGGGTTGTTGATTGAGTCGTTTTCCTCATTTTCCTGTCAATTCGTCCTGGACTGGACCAGATGCGGTATAAATTCAGTTCACGTGATGTATGAAATCCTGATGATCATAGGAAGTAGTTTATTGGATTTGTGAGTTATGACCGACGAAAAATGAAAGTAATAGCTACTTCGTATTATGTCGTTGAAGTAATAAGCGGAGTATACTGGTGGTTATTTGCGGAAAATGAGGGGTTTGTTACGACTGAATCGCTATCTATCTGTAACTGAAATGCCTCTGTACTTTATATGATAACTGCCAGTTGGAACCGTGTTGTACAGTTTTGAAATAAAAATTAATAGTACGATATCATTGTGTATCTTTGGTTATGCTGTTTTACTGTGTCGCTTCTGAAAAAGTTTACTTTATCCGGAAAAAATTCATCACTTACAAAACACGTTGTTGCTGTCGATGATTGCCTTTCAGCAAAGGATATGATTCATTTTGACCTCTCTTCGTAAAACAAAGGTTTTATAGACCTGGTAAAATATCTCCTAATTTTTCTTTTCTATCGGTCCTCGGAATATGATGTGATGTTTTCCGTGTCGCTCTGAAAGATATCTATTCATAATTGCGTTGGTAATCTGATTGTAATCCTAGCGGGTAGCCTCCGAGTCTCTAGCGGCCTCCAGCCTAATTCGTTTAACGTTTTTGAAACGCTTTCTGTACGCATGTAGCAGTTATGGAAGATCGCGCAGCTTTCCTTTGCATTTCATTAAGTTCACGGATTAAGTATTTCTGCGCCGGATCCCATTAGCTCCCTGCATAGTCAAGGTGTGGCCGGACGAGTGCGAAAAAGCACCTCTGTTTCACATTTTCTTCCGAAAATCTTCCCATTACATGCTTGACGAATCGTAGCTGACACTTCAGAGACCTGAAGGAGCCGGCTGCAATTACTGTTGTTTACAAAGATGGACACACGCGATGCATATCCCGTGAACCTCTGTGCTGAATCTTCACCACACCATGAAAGCCTCCCCTGGGACTTCCATGCCGAAGTTAACTATTCCTCCGAATGCTGCTGTAGTAGCTCGCCGCTGCCGGGCTCCTATGTCCATTCGTTGCCTTGAGGCATTTAGTAGAGATTTGATCGTCCAGCAGGTGATTTACCGCTTCTCCTTCAATAGTCGAAGATGACGGGCGGTTGTGCAAGTCATAGTGAGATTGTTAGGATAGCGCAACGTTTGTTACCGGGGGAACTTTTGTGGACAGCTCGCTGGAAATTTTTCCTCTAGGTGATTCCACAAGCGTAGCAACTTTTTTAATGAAAATTTAAAGGTTCTTCTCGTACTGCATCGACTGAAGTTGAGGAAATTTGTGCTTTCTGCACCTTATTATTTTGAAATTGTATTCGAAAATGAAAATTTTCGTGTTGACCCTCTAGACTATGCTAGTTTAAGCGGAGAAAAAATATTGATGCCTGCCTGAATACAAATGTAGTCAAAATAAATGTCTGAAATGTAATTCCGTTATCCAAAAGAATAATGGTAATAAAATATCGATGGTACGCTACGTATTTTTTATGTTACTTACAGTGAATGCGGTATTTTTAGGTAATCCGCACTATATACTTGAAAATGACGCTGAGGTCCGTTTGTTAAGTTAGGAAATAAGTAATTCTAGAAGATTATAATGGAAATCAGTTAGATATCATCCATTGATAGCAGAAAAAGGTGTTTTATGTACCTATTAAAACTGGCGAAATATAGAGCAATGTTTTTTTATATGCTCGAAAAGTTTTTAATATTATTATGTTGGGAAATATTCCGTAATTTCACTTTTAAATCAGTAATTTATAGCTATCACAAGAGGCCAAATTCTCGACAAACGTTCGTATTATAGCCTCAGAAACTCGAGTTGCCAAATGGACCATCACTAATTGGAAACATAAAACTGCATGAGGAATACTGTGGTATTAAGTAACTCATTCTCTCTATAGATGCTATTGTCTGGTTTGAAATGGCTCGAGTTGTTATGGAATGAGAACTCAAATAATGAAGTACTTCCCTTCAACGGCTCCTCTAGTCCCCCTCGTACACCCTCCTATATTCCCACCCCATATAACATTTTCCCTTCAGTTAACCACACTCAGTTGCAGACAGTCGTATAAGCGGTGTTCAAGATATCGTAGGGTATTAATAGGAGGCGACCGAATGCTAAGGTCATTCGCGCTTTGAGAAGCGTAGGGAAAGAAGGGAGTAGAGAGACCCGGCGTCGGCATTAGCCTGCTCTTAACGATAGGCGCCAAAAGCATCGCGGCTTAACGTCCCATCCGACGGACGGAGTTTTGTTCTTGAAGTGCCTTCCCCCAGGCACTCGAACAGGGATCGGGCAATCTCTGAAAATTGAAACTGGACCCATGTGGTGAGAAGCCAACACTCTGGCCACCTCAACAACCCATCCCCCCGGGTTGTCCAAGATAACATGCGAAATCGATTCGTTCAGTTCACTCAGATGATTTATCGCAGCAGTTAATTTTTAATTACCTACGCTTATGCACTCCTTGTAAGAAAAATGTGGATTAAAAATGTGGACTTATGACTTCATTACGAAAACCTTTAAAATCATGAGAAAACGTGAGAATAGCTGGAAATATCTTGAATTCCATGTAGCGGACAATCAGATATTTTTGCTTGGATTCCGATTCCATGGACTCAATTTGTAAATATTATTCAATTCTAAGTTCAACAGCAGCTACAACTTTATTAAGCTCTACGTAGGAATCACTTTCCACCAGCAATTGTACTGGATCTTGCAGCATGTTACGAGAAAATTATTTACTTTCTAACCATTATCAAACCTGTAAGGAGTTTACGAATCTGAGCTTGTTTTACTAAAATCAATTACCAAAGTGATTAAACAAACAATTGGAACTAGTCTCTCATGAATGTTTGGTAGACGATTCGACATGCGTAGGTTGGATCCAGAGGTGGTCTCCTACCTCCCTTTTACTTTAGTTTAAGCATTTTACATGTTAATGTAGGCTTAGATGTAGAATTTCGTAGATTACCCTGGTCTATTTCCCTTGCCAACTCGTTTTTCCCTCTTCAATTTACAGTATGGCCAACCCCCTTCGTCCTGACTAAAAATCCTATTCTCTTCCCTCCTCTCCCTCACATTCCTACTCCACATTCTTCACTGTAAAACTGTTTTTTACGTCCCCTCCCCGCTCAGCACTCCATCCAACTTTAAAATCCATGCCTCCTGTCTCCTCCACAATCTCATTTAAATGCTGCCACTTCTCTTTCACCATGTCCAACACTTCATCGTTCGTTCTCCTCTCCGTCCACTTCATCTTATCCATTCTTCTCCACACCCACATCTCGAATGCCTCGTCCTCCTTCCTAAGTGTCCATGCTTCCGCTCCATAAAGGGCTACAAACCAGATCAGACTCTTCGCTAACTTTTTCTCTAAACTCTCACATAACGATACCCTCGTAAGCTCCTTCCTTCTTATGAGTGCCTCCTTCGCTAACGCAATTATCTTCTTTTTATCCTTGCTGTTGTAGCCGTTTTCCTCTATCTTTTTCCTATACAGTTGAATTGTTCTTCCTGCTAAAGCTTTTGTCCCCCTACTTTTATCTTGAGTTAATTATGCATATATAACTTAAGAATTTTTGTATTTAATTGACTCTCACTCCTCAAAATTGATATTTGGTGATCGAATGGAGAGTAATGTCCAGCCTTTCGTCGTTCCTCCTCCTATTCGTCCACTTCACACTCTCCTTTCCTCTCCATCGAAGGAATGGAGAAGAATGGAGAAGGTGAAGTGGACGGTTTCATGGTCTCACATGGTTTCTCGGGAGGGTGTCTCATCTTCGCAGTGATAAGAGAAATAGACCACGTTGCAAAAAAAGAGATTAATCTATCTGATTCGGACAACTGCTAATGAGTCGCTCTCCGTCGATAACGCTCTCGCAGATTCTCAAGAGAAGATAAACTGAGGGGAAACCCTTTAAACCTTCCATCTCTTTCCTCCTGTGTCCGCTGCTGACCGATGCGCGCGCACGCCTTGCCAATCGTCCGATGACTTCACCGCGAATACAAGACCTCCTCTTGTCAGTTCGATTTCCATGCGCGGGTACTTTGGAAGCTGCTTCGCGTCCTCCATTCGACGGACGATTCATTCAGCTTCGTCTCCGTGAGTTACCTCCGAGCAAGTGTGTCGTCCGATAAGGCGATTGATATTCTGCGAATGGCGGCCGAATATATTTTATTCGGGCCCTGAGTGGTCGGAAGAGATTGGGACGCCTGCGGTGTCGAAGGTATCTTTGAATTTTAGCTTTAGCAGTGGAGATGTGTGTGTGCTGATTGGAAAATGCAGGGGAGCGGGCTTCGTAAATACATCGTGTTGTTATGCAAGGACTTTAATACTTTCGCTCACCAGTGTTTTTCGTGATGCATCCCTTGTTTGAACCAGGGATTAAAGCTACGTGTACACTATTGACCAATTCTCGTAACTTGTAAATTGGAACTCTCGAGAGATGTAAATTAGTGGGTAGGTATTAATATGGATGGCGTTGAATTTAGTGAGTATTTTCATGGATAACATGGTAATATTCTTCGATGATCGTGTTTGAATGTAAAGCGCATATCTAACGAAGTCTTATTTCGGAAGGAATGGATAAGTTGTGCGCTATTATCTCCAAGAAGTCGCTCGGAAACGAATGATGTTTACGCATCTCCAGTTCTGACAGACGACACCTTTTCAAATATTGCGCCGAAGCATTCGAAATAGTATTGGAAATAACATCGAACACCCTTAAAATGCCTTCAGATGACATCCCATTAATAGTCCTCGGTCCGATGGATAGAAATTTAATTTCCAGGCGAAAAAAAACAAACTGTGGGATGATTCACCAATTTTATGTTATTTAATGTCGATTGTGATTGAGTGTGAAAAGTAAACAGAGCCGAGTCTTTCCGTTTTTTAACTCTTGGCCTTCTTCTCGTGCTATTTGTGACGAAAACTCGACGACCCTTTCCCAGATGAGTTGATGACTTCACGAAATCAATCCCAGTATGTCGCCGATTCTCCACTACTCCTTAGCTACGTGTCGATTGGTGACCAAATCTCGAGATTTATCTCAGAGCTGTGTCCATTGGGTACTATTCACAGTCTCCGAGAGGTCTCCGTGACTCGAGTCTCGTAAGTTTATCTCGATAATGTGTCCACTGAAGGAAAACAACTGAAATTTACATCGCTATTAGAATTCTCAGTCCTGAGATCAGTCTCATAAGAACAGAGATGTTCCGATTTCAGAGACATAATCTCGACAGTTCGGGAAGTATGCATGTCCTCTGGCAACAATTGAAGTCTCCGAGAATTATCTACATTAGCGCGTTGTCTTCGGGAGTGTCTCACTCCCATTTTCGCACGTTACTCGACTCTCAGTCTCGAAGCTTTTATGCCCTTATTAGACGAGGGTAGCCAGTGACGCACAGTGGGCTAAAATCGAAAAAAACTGGCCAAAAGTTGCTAGAGTCTAAAGTATTAGCCGAGTCTGAGTGGCCGGGGTGGATTTACATAAATATGGTTGTTAAAATTTGAATCGCAAGTTATCGCAAAGACTGCATTCTGAACATTGTTCTATATGCTTTTGTCTATCTTACAGTGCAAACAACTCAAAGCTTGTAGCCTGAGTAGCCTGTGGCCTGTAGCGTGTAGCCTAATGTCGATATAAGCGATAATTACCGTTAAACATAAAATTCAATGAAAAATCAACACAGTTTTTGAAAAATTATAAAAATATTAATTAGCTAGTAAATTGAAACAAACACTGTCTCTATTCATTTCATGAAGATCAATTTTATGGATAAAAATACTTTGAAACCAATATTCTGAACAACGGCTCTGTAATGAAGCCACAAATTTAGCTATTTTCAACGGAAAAAATTTGGTCGCTAAAATCACTCTGACATGCTCTACTTTGAACAGCTGTAAAAATTATATTAACGTATTCCATGATCTGTATGGTACCCTATCTTAAAGAGTACAAGCTCAATAATGGATATCAACTGTTTTTTGCTGATTTGCGCAAACTTCATTTTTCGAATTTTGGCCAGCTTTTTTGGATTTTGGCCCACTGTGCGACGTGGCCACACTTTGGCGACTGACTGACTACCGCGCCCCGTCGCCACTCCGGTCGCCACAGGCTACCCGTACTGGCGAAGCTGCGTTGTAGCTGACGGAGCTTGTTACACTAGGTCGCCAGTCTCACGTTGCCAATCGGTCAGTACACATCGCTGGACCCTGAGAAAAAAAACGGGCTACTTAACTGGCTACTAGGTTTGGTGGCCAGTGCGTCTTCAGCTACTGTAGCTGGCGACGTCACCTGGCTACCTCGTCTAATAAGGGCTTTAGTCTTCAATGGACACGATGCTTAAGATTGTTGTTTTGGGGCTACGGGTTTGGTTCACATCTTTCCGCTGCGCATTTGTGGTTTGCAACACTGCGATAATGTGTCTAATGTGCTTTGAAGTAAAAACTTGCTCCGGAGAGCCACTTTAAGGATTGCATTATTTCCAATGAATCCGGCCCCCAGCCCCTCTCTTAATCCATCTCTGGTTTGAACCTTATTCCATCATCTTGAAATGCTCATTGGGTACACCTGCGAAAATTGCGGAGTGTGTTTGCGGAAAGGGTCAGTTGACGCAGCGGTACCGGTCACTGACGCAAAGGGTAGCGTGTATACCTTCCGTAAATGGAGCAACTCGGGTTTGCTGCAAAATGAATGTAGAATATTTTGCTCTAATTTTAAATATTCTTCTATAAGTGCGTGAGCACTGGCGATTTTACTCTGCACACAAACTCAATTTTCCGGATTTTTTTCATCTTATGCTTTCTCGAATAATACGTGAGCCTCCGTAAGCTTTTTTTCCTCATCAGTATTGTTTATGCATTGCCGAATTCGAGATTCGAATGAGGTTTCAGTTCAAAAACATAAATAATCGTCCTCCATTGAAGTGGCGAATTGATTTATACCAATCATTATCAAACGCAAGCTTCGAATTCCGAATGACTGTATTTTGAACATATGCTGTCATTTTCATCAAATAATTTCTATCTTCCTTCCGTGTTTTTATGTCATAGTGTCAAATGACATATTATTTTCCATGTGTTGGTCGTATTTCTCGGTTTGTATTTATATGCGTGATGTCTTTCAAGTGATGAGGTGTTTATAGGTATTTTCCTGTTCTTGCATGAATTAGGAGGCATCAAACACCGTTGAGTGGGCTCAAATGAAATATGCAAAAGAGCGTCAATCGACTTCTGCGTTTGAAGCCGAGATTGGAATTGCAAAATCCTATGATGTGTCACTAATGGCGATGATGTGTCACGGAAGAAAAACGACAGTAAGAATTTATAAAACAATGGTAGAAAGTGTCATAACGTAAGGATCAGAGGTATGGGTCACTAAAGAAAAGAACAGAAATTGGATACTGGCGACTGAGAGAGATTTCATGCGAAGGATTTGCAGAACGATTGATTGATACGTGATAAATTAAGAAATGATACAATTACATAGATGATGTAATTGGAAAAATATATTGTCGACGAGGTAAAAAGAAAGTTGGTTACCCTAGTTTGACCATGTTAATCGGATGAATGACACCACAGATGACCCAAGAAAATATTGGATTGAAGACCTTCAGAAAAACTTAAAAAAGAAGACCACAGTTATTTGGAGACTAGAGAGATCGATGGAAAAAATAAGAATGAAAGAAGAGGATTATCATGGCTGAAGCGAAAGCTGTGTGCAGAACGACAGCCGTAAACAACCCGGTGTATATTCATAAATTGAATATTCAAGAAGAAGTAAAGTTATCAAGGGATTCATTATCATAATAATTTAATACAATCTAATTGTTGGCGAATACATTGCTTACTGTTATCATTTCCCAAAGGAAAACGAAAAATGTGGTCTCACTAATGGCCTTGGATTTTGGTTACTGCACTTTCAGCGTGTGGACTCTTGTTTATATTCACCAGAGTTGTAAACATTCATTCTAGTAATTCATCGGAAATACCCTGATATACTTGCTATAGTTGGACCATTATGTCGGCCATTGGCCGTAAAGCAGTCAGCCAATCAGCCTTTGATGCCGGTTGGATGAAACGGGTTGAAGAAGATATGGTACTATGCGAAGAAAATATGGCAGTTTTTCTGATAACTATGCGACATTCCGTATGGTCTGGTCGCTAGGATTTCTGGCTTTCACCTTGGAGGCCCGGGTTCGATATCCGGCATGGGGTTAGTTTTTGCCGGCCTCGATGGCGGCGGGGTGTAGTGCGAAGGGCCTGCAAAACTGAAGGTCGCGGGTTCGAGTCCTGCAAAGGTTGGTTACCCGATTCACGGAATGGATGTTTGTAATCGTCCATTGTAACTGGTTGTTGCCGCGCGATGTAAAGGTCTAATATTGCTGCTTTCGTAGTGATGAATATAAATAAGAAAATAAAAATTTAAGCAATTAGTTTTCGTAACGTTCTCGTGAAAAAAATTTTACGTCAAATTATAGTGGTTTTGTTAACATTTTATGTATTTTTATTGTTTTATAATTGTTTTCATTTCCCATAATAATGTACAATTAGGAGTTTCAGTGTTGGCCTTGGATATTTCTTACTGTTCTGACATCTTGATTGTATTTCCTCCACGTGTGTTGCAGCTCAATCCATTTCCCAACTTTCTCGAAGGCGTCGCGAACAAAAGCTCTTCTTCAGTGTGCCCTTCGCCGTTTTCCCTTTCTTGCCGGTTTTCGACGATTCTCAATGTGTGTTTGTTGATGGAGATGACTATTCGAGTGCTAAACGTTCTTTTGAGCGAACATAACCCGCCGCCAATTACAATGGCGACCGTCTCCTTCACGAGTACACCGCTCGCGGCTTCTCCCGTTGCGGTCTCCGCTTCTGGAGATCGCAATGCCCGCATAATGCCGAAGCACTGCCGACAAATGCATCACTATCGTAACAAAACAATACTAAGGGTCGAGGTCTTTTGGTCCCTGAAAACCTATCGCTGGAACTATCACTCTGCAGGAAGTAGATATTGATCGTATGATTTAGGCTTAAATAGTTGAAGGAAAGGTTGAAGGGAAGATCCTCAGAGGAGGAATGGGGAGATGTGAAGCATAATGATAAATTCTGAAATATGTCTTTGACGAACCTGACGATTATTGCAAGTCAATAGAAACACGTGTTGTAGAGTTTGTGAAATAAAAATTTAGTGGTCAATTTGATATATTAGTGTATCATTTAATCCTAAGATTGGTTTGACGCAGCTCTCAATTCTGCTCTCCTATCCAATAGCATTTTCATAGGGACGTATTTCTTCTCTTTTACATCCTTTACAACTTGTTCTATGCAACTCATTCGTGGCCGTCCCTTGCCCCTCTTCCCTTCCACCTGTCCTTCTAATTGTAAGATTGCTTTTATCAGCCTATCGTGCCCCATAATGTGGCCAAATAAGTTGTCCCGTTTTTATCCCTAAGGCATTTAGAAAACTTCTCGTTTCTCCACTCTTATTAGCACTTCCTCATTACTTGTTGAATGAAAATTGAACTTTGTTTTTCCACATAAATCGTTAGTCGATAACGACCGCGGTTTCGACGTACTGCGTCATCCTCAGGCCTGATGTGATCGAATAAAGATTTATGTGGAAAAACAAAGTTTAATTTTTATTCAGTATGGACAAATTCCACAAAGTAACGCCTCAATCCATCAACTTCCTCATTACTTATTCGTTCGGTCCATTTTATCTTCGTAATTCTTCGGTAGTACCACATTTCGAATGCTCCCTTTTGAACTTCTCCGCATCTGTGAACGTCGAAGCCTCTTTCCCTTAGAGAAACATGTTCCATATTTAGCATCTGAAAATTTTTTTCCTCACTTCTATAATTTTATTTTCAGCTGTGTGTAGATTCTTCTTTTTATGGAAACCCCTCCTCGCATGCGCTATTCTACCGTCTATTTCTATCTTGCTTCGTCCATCGTTGTTAATTTGGCTTCCTAGATTTTAAAAAACTCTCTTTTACATCTTCCAGATTTTGTTTTTCTGGTATAATTTCTGTCCTAGTTTCCTCTGTTTTGCTGCTTGCTTGTATCTTCTTTTCGTTGATTTTCAGCTGATATCTGGCCATTGTCCTTTCCATGCGTGGAAGTGCAATTAATTGTGATGCTTTTCTCTTTTCTATCCTCGTATCAGATAGCCGAAGTCTCTTCGGATGCTTTACGAGTTTATTTGAGCAATCAATTCCATAGCCTTCACTCGGCCTTCAGTTTGTTTGCATTTCGCTCGGGAAATATTTGGCCAGTAGCGATGACCTTTGTTACTGTTCTTTTAAGAGGCAAAGATACGCAAAGAGGAGGTACTACTGGATCACATTTAGATCTCAAAATAAAACTCATCGTCAATTCTTGAACCTTATTTCATCATTCATGTTGATAAAATTAAAAACTGATTGTATCATCGACATGTCTTGAGACGCGTGCGAAAATGTTTGCTATTTAAATTTGAGCAAATAGAACTCTAAGAGTATCTTGTTTGCTCAGTATTTTTAGAATAGGATATTGTGCGTGAGATTTAATTCGATTAGTGTTGCAAGGTGAGACGATGGGACAGGTGACATCAGTCAGTGTACAGAGAAGGGCTTAAGCAAACAGTCGGAGGCGACAGAAGCCGTCGATTTGTATTTTCCCATTAAGATCTTTATCTGCATCGTGCGTCCGACGGCTGTGAAAACATTACATTCGTGCCATGCGGGTTACACTCGTTGCAGGCGCGGCAGATATCCTCGCTACACAGTGGGCTGAAATCTGAAAGAGCTGGGCGAGACATCAAATAATGTTTTTGGTTTTAGTTCGATAGGTGAAAATTATCTTAAAATACCTATATGCATACACGGTGATGCGTTCTGTTTGTCTTAGGCTATCTTCATTGACAAAATTCGTCCGGAGTTCTGCTACTTGCGCATCCGGGTGACCGGCGATGAATTTAGTAAGATAGAAATAGTCATTTGGGTAGTCCTAGCTTAGAGGTAATTCATTGAAAAGAGATGTTTCTTAACAGTGGAGAATGTAATGCGTTGAGGTGAGGAAGCAACTCATTAGGACTCACGTTAGGAACGATGAAGGTGAAATGAGAAAAGGAACGAGGAAGTGCTAGTCACGGTGGGGGAGGATAGTAAACTTTTAGATGAGATTCTTAGGAGACAGAAGTTTTGGATGGTGCGAGTACTAGGGGGTTAAGGGATGTTTAAAGCCATACTGAAAGGTAGGAGTGCGTAATCTCCCGAAATGTGTGGAATGTTAGGGGGAGGATAACAATTGCTTTCATCAGACCAATGTGACCGAATAAGTTATCCCGTCTCCTTCTAATGTTATCAACAGAATTCCATTCTCTGTCTCACTCTGGTTTGAACTTCCAAATTTATCCATTCGATATCCATCCCCCTTCTTGTGCGCCACGTTTCGAAAATTTCCAACTTCTATCAATCTACTCCTATCATCGTCTATGCATCACTGCTTTAAAGTAGCAGGCACCAAATAATTATTTCCCTGGTTTATATTGACATTTATATTTGGTATTAATGTAAATATCTTGTATTTGTACTATATATGGCAATGTTTATGTAATTTATGTCACATTTTAACTAAATCAATTTAAATGTCAATATAAATGAGACAAAGTGGACATGAATAACTTGAAATAACTTGCGGTATAATTATGCGCACAGTGACTTCATTAGCGAATAGCGATGGAAAGAGGGTAAATAAAGAGAAGGCGGCTGCTCATTCACAGACAAATATGGCCAACACTAAAACCGCCAACTTCAATCTCACTTTGGAAAATGTAAAGATTAAATAAATTACTAAAAAAAGTAGATTTTTGGCTTACTGCAACAACTCTTGATTTTTCTCTTTCTGTCACAGTCCATGCCTCCCTACCATAAAGAAGTATGCTCCCAGCGTAAGTCCTAGTGAATTGCTTCCTCACTTCAACGCATTATGCTCCCCACTGGTAAGGAACACATCTTTTCAAGAAATATCCTCTTGGCTTGGAGTATCCTACTGACTACGTCCTATTTCTGCGTCCTATTACGTCACAAGGTCACTTGGTTACCCAAGTAGCAGACGTCCTATCTCTCATGCTTATTTTACTCCCTCTATTCTAAAATATTAATGGGATAGGTATTAAAATTTTTCCTTGACCCTGTTATACGTACAGGGGTCTGGGTCCTTCATTTTCTCTTTACAAAATTATGCACTACGTACAAAATTAGAGCGTGGAATCTACAGTATGACTTGATTGTAACGTCATTCAAGGGACCAATTATTTATTGATGCTATACCAGGATGATACTATAAAAGGGTTATTTAACTAATAGATCAATATCACAAAAGAAATAAAAGGCTACGATTTTCCACGAAAAACATACTTTGATGAGATTATTGGTGTTAATACTACTAAATTCACGAGCAATACTATGGTGCTATTTAAATTTTATGTAAAAAAAGTCATCAAAATGAAGTGTTTTTATGCAACTAATACAGTTTTAACATAAAGGCAACAGACGAAGTGAAGTACCTGGGAGTTACGATAACCTCGAACCTCTCGTGGGGAACACATATAAGGAATATCTGTGGCATGGCCCTGAAGAAATTAGGATTCGTCAAGCGTATTGTGGGAAGATTTTCGAATGAGAAAGTGAAAGAAAGGTGCTATTTCACACTCGTCCGTCCGCACCTTGAATATGCTGCGAGCTTTTGGGATCCGGTACAGAAAAACTTAATCCGCGAACTGAATAAAATACAAAGGAAGGCTGCGCGTTTCGTCAACAACCGCCACGGGCGTACAGACAGCATTACCCAGATGTTAAGCGAATCAGGCTGGGAGCCGCTGGAGGCTCGGGGGCTGCGCGCTAGGCTTAGATTGCTTGAACAATGGGGAACATGCACAATTTTTTTAAAGTACTGGAATAAGAAGGCCTCTACCTCAAATGTACTCGTCGAAAATTTCGCGTATGAATAATGCTTTTTAGCTGAGTTATGAGTCTTTAAAAATTGATCTTCATCGGCTGATTGAAAACACGACGTCATCGGAGCGTGACGTCACGGAACGGCATCCACTGATGACAGACTGAGAAAGTGGATAGAAAATCGATCTACGAGGGCTCAAATGCAAATTTGGCGATAATAATTGCAATTTTTACTTTAAATATCTTGCATTCAAGCCTCTAACACTCTACTCTCTTAGCGAAGTGAATGGTGTTCCGTGCGATGACGTCAGAAGGCGTTTCAGGTCACGTGACTTCAAGCGATATTCGAGCATTATTAATTAGCATTTATTGACGTTTGTGGAGTACCAGGAGAGTTTTGGCTTATATATTTGGACTCGTGAGAAATTTTTCTATTCAATGAGACTAACTAGCATGATGAACAAATTCCATGCATGTTCCCCATTGAGAATGGATATCTTCAAGAGCGACACGGAGAACATAATATTAGAGCCACACTATATTTCCAGGTCCGATAGAAGCGATAAATTAATAGAGATGTTTTGCTGAACGGATAGATATGGGAATCCGTTGTTCTCCCAAACCATAAAGGACTTTAATAATGCTAGTCCCAACCTCGTTAGAGCACTTCATTTTTTTAGCTGTAAACGGCTGGTGTCCTAACACCCCCTGCCACACGCCTTTTAGGTGGCTTGCGGGGTAATATGTAGATGTATTATGTTTAAGTAAATGCACAATACAGTATGTTAGTATCAATTCAAAACTTTAGATTTTAACTTTAGAAGAACCTTTAAATGAAGTGATACTGCTAAAAGAAATGTTTAATTTTCTATTGGACAAACCTTCGTTGCTTGTAGTCGGATTTTGTTTATGTTATATACGAGGTTTTGGAATCTATTGATGATATATTCGAGGTTTATCAATGCTTTCTCTTTAAGTTTGGCAGGACTTGGGTACCAATGGCGTCATATCTGTCTTGAAGTTTCGGCAGAGGCCTTAACAACCAAATTATACAGTATTGCATTGAGATTGTTGACAAGTTGAATCTTCATCACCAGTTACTTTGTAGAGAGAATTTACATCACTACTCCTTTGCAGTAATTTCACAAATGTATCCTCTGTTGCTCGTAGTTCAGTCTCAATATTTGTTTATTGGACGTAAGTTTTACTCTCAGATATCGATCACAAAAAAAAGAACTGACAAATTATACTACTTTTTTAGATTAGTGAAACAATGAAAAAGACATTGTGTCATGCACAAACATTGATAAGGTGCGTAGTTAGGATTTATTTATTTCGCCGCCTGAGGCTAGTTGTCTGTTAAGACTGCTGTGCGTGTTAAAATATTTGTATTACGACATACCCTTATATCATATTCTTATGTAAATTTATTATCTTGTTATTTATCTGACAATGAGATGCACATGGGAATGAAAAGCTGTAAATACTCATTTCATAATTTTTTAGTGTGTTGCTTTTAAAAAACTGCATAGGTATGCAGAAAATTGGAAAAATATATTTGCAACCGCACTTGTACGTACCTAAAAGCAGGCCTGATGCCTAGTAGGGTTCCTTATTTCCAAATATTTGAATATAATGGATGAATTTTGTTTTTTGGAGGAATGAATAATTACATTGATATATTTGCCTTAGATTTCCCTTTCTTATATTTGCCGCCGGTCGTAATTTTATCGGTCGCGACGGGGTACAATCCTTTTCAGCCAAACCGAAGGTCCCTGCTTCGAGTCCCACTTGGGTAGCTTCGGCTCTACTCAAGGCATGGATGTTTGTGACAGTCCATTGCTATTTGCTGTTGCTCCCCGATGTAAAGCCCTAATGAAGCTGTTTTCGGGTTGATGAATGCAAATGAAAATAAAAGCAAATAAAACGAAACATTCTTTTCTCGTGTCGGTGGCAGGTGCTGCTACAGTGGGGCGTGGACAACCACCGCCAAGATGAGTTTTGCCAGTGGCTGCGCTCGGGTGCCGCCGCGCCGCCTGCCTCTCCACCTGCTCCCATTCATCGCTCTGCTTCTGCTGCTCCCTGGCGCCTGCATCGCGTGAGTGTCTGCCCTCCAAAGCAACGGTGTACTTCTTTATTCGAAATGCCTCTATATCTCTCCGTCTCTATCGCCCACCTGTTTGTGAAGACATGCGTCGAATGCATTCCGTGTGAAATGTATCTCATCCATTCCGTTCTGCTGAAGAGGGCTTGCACTTTGATACCTCACTGCAAAAACGCTCAACAATCGCCCACCGGATCAAATCCGCTCATCTAGTAGCCCAACAATACGAATCCGCTCAGATGGCAGTAGCCGAAGCACTAACGCTCATCTCCAAAGCTTGGAGAATTGGAGGTGAGCGTTTATGCTCCGGCTACTGCCAACTGAGCGGATTCGTATTGTTAGGCTACTAGATGAGCGGATTTGATTCGGTGGGCAATTGTTGAGCGTTTGTGCAGTGGAGATATCGACTTCCTTCTCGGTAGGAATTTTTCGGTGAAAAATTATTCGCGTAAAACTGAGGCTGTCATCATGAAATTTTCACTCTTTTCCTTTTCAAAGTTTTCTAGTTTGCAATGACCTGAGGTGTTGCTTGACGGGGCTCCTTTATGACAGAGAGAATGAGGGCTCAAGGGGAGCCGTTCGAGGATACAACACTCCGGGGCCGGGAACCATATCAGAGACTTATACGACCGATCACTCAGGGAGGGGCCGGAGAGGAGGGCAAAAGGAATGAGGCGCCGCCGCGATAGGAGCCCGACGACGCCTCCGGGGTAGGATAGGGAAGGAAGGGACGGGACGGGGAAAAACATCTTAACGCTAAAGAAGCGAAAAGGGCCCACTAAATAGCGAAACCAGGCAAAGCCATTAATGTGCCAGCGATTTTAGAGGATTATCCTATGAGGAAGAATAATCCAACGATCAAATCGCTAGATACGCTCCTTCGTGAATGTCAGGAAAGAATAAAACTTTGCTAGTGCCACGGTAATTTATTTATACTCGCGATCGGTTTCGATACGGTTTAAAATCTTCTGGCGCGGTTAACAAAATTCTCTCATTCTCTCGAAAATTCTGCGTAGAGAGAGAAAGAAACGGACCCAAATTATGTGTATTGGAAAAACTTGAAATTCTTCAAGGCAAATCCATCCCCGTCGTCAACTTAGTCAACGACCATTTGTACTCGCAGAATTCCCCCCTCCTTAACATGCTATTTCCCCGCCCCACCATCATCCTAACGATTAGCCCTACACCCATTTACCCCGTGCCGCGGTCCAGGGACTCAGATGCACCAACACCCACCCCTTCCTTCCTCCCTCCCTTGATTCACGCACCAGCAACCCAGCATTCCGCCTTCTCCATCTCTCCCCCCCCCCCTCACCTCCTCGCCTCTTTTCCTAGCCCATACCCTCATTAATATTATTATTACGAGCGTGCTGCGCCCGCTCCCAGCGGGCTTCCCCCGATCTTTTCAATGCAGGTCCACAGAAGGATAGGCGCGTTTCTAATTTTAAAATGTAGAAAAAAGGCGGGGTCTTATGTACAAATTTAATTGGAATGTTCATGCACAAATTGAGGTCAGAGGACCTCTTTAAACACAACATTGGAAGTAATTACACTACCCTCTGTTAAAGGCACATGATGACTCATACTTACGTATCAACAGGAGAATTGAATGTGGAATCAGCCGCATTTTGATTAAAGTTATTTATTTCAAGAGTTATTTAAAGAATGCGAGATATTGTTGCAAATGAACAAATGTATCAGTTTGTGCGGCGTTAAAGTCAGGAATATTTACCGGTCTTTGTTTTTTTTATTATTTAAAAACCTATTTTAGGATACAATAGCAATATTTAGGAAGTAAGATATGCTGTCGCATGTTCTCTGATAAATTCTGTGCATTTTGGTACCTCATTTGTAGAGTTTGGTTGCGTGTAAGTTTAGAAAAAGGTATCTTTACAGTAGAAATAATATAGAAGATAGTATTCTACCGATTGAGGTAGGTTTCCATGGAGTACTAAAGAAGTGATCTGGGAGCATCCATTTCCTACCAGCACTGCCTTCTTTAATTCACTGCAAGTCCTACTCCCATTCAATCTATCTAAAAATCCTATTCTTTTCCTTCCCCTCCCTCGTTTCCCTAACATTCCACCCTCTAACACTAATTTCAACATCGATAGAGTGTTATACGAGTAATATGGCTACACTCAGTCGAAACCGGTGGCGAGTAGGTAAATTATATATTGTGGAACTAGCAAAGTTTTATTCTTTGCTGACTCTTGCATGCCAAAGTTGTACTTGTAAAGACAAATGTTTGACAGAGTTTGCTTTTAACGCGCTCAAAATGGGATCGTTCACTCGCACCCGAAATCGAAATTCAGGAAAAGAATTCGTTGGACGGAAGGGAAAGATAAGTTATAAAATATGTTCAAATAAAAAAAAAGCGAAATTTACCTCCCACTTTTCATGCTTTGATGACGTCATTAAATATCTGGCTATTTTATCGATCAGGAAGAACTTTTCAACGTGAAAAGAAATCGCTGGCAGTAGTGTAAACAATAAAAAAACCCACACGTGGCCCATGCACAAGCTTGAGGAATATCTGAGACCCGGTAACAAGCTCGCAATGAGTTCGTCACTCCATCAACGTCATCATTATTAGTCAACAATCCTAAGATTGGTGTGACGCAGCTCTCCATTCCGCTCTCCTATACGCTAGCCTAGTGACGTAGTTCCTCTTACTTCCGCTTTCGGCTCACCATTCAGCTACCCTTTTCTTGAGAATAAAATATAATGGTAAGCTTACCATTTTACCGTAAATGTAAAGTACCGTAAATGGACCATTGACCATTTTATTTTATTCTCATGGATATAAAACATTTCCACCGGATATCGCCGGACACTATGAATTATACCCTTTACTTAGTGACGTATTTATCATCTTTTGCATCCTTAATAACTTATCCAATGTTACTCATTCGTGGCCGTCCCTTGCCCTTCTTCCCTTTCATCTGTCCTTGTACGGTTATTTTCAGGCCATCATGCCTCATAATGTGGCTTCCAGTCTTATCCTTGAGATTCTAGGAGACTTTTCTTGTCTCTCAATCTTCTTAGCACTTCCTCATTACTTAGGCGATCCATCTTATCTTCATCTTTCTTCGGAAGCTCTTCATTTCGAATGTTTCCCCTCTTGACGTCTATGCTGCTGTCAACGTGTTGGCCTTGCTTCCATAGAGGAACATGCTCCATGTGTAGCACCCGATGAGTTGTTTCAACTTATCCGCGAAATGGTTTAGGCCACCGAATTTTCATCGCGAGTAACTATGAAGGCAAATATGGGTCTCTTTATTTTTCAAACTCCATTACACATTATTATAATACAAATTTGCTTGAATGGTCTCTTTTTAGATTAAATCGTAAGTTTTAAGCGAGTTATCTGTCACCAAATTCATTAAGTCAAGAGGGGACTCTTGCTCAACCGCTTTATTTTGGTGATGGATTACTCCCTTACTACGTATGCTATCGTCTTGAATGTAAAAAATTTATGATATAAGTTTCTATTATATATTTATAGGTTTATGTTACTCCATACCACTCATTATATTTCAATAGATAATGTGCAGTAATTTTAGGAAGCCTTGAAGGATAACATGTGTTACCCTTTCAGTCATAATGTCCATTTAAATGGACATGTCTTTTAAGTGATTCTTACTCCTTAATTAATATATCTATCCGTAATTTCGAACATGGACCGAGCATATCACTGTATGAATGGTAGTCTAACGTTTTGGTTTAAGTTTTCATATCATCACATATCAATTAAATTAGCCAAAATATTATTTCTACTTACGGGGAGAATAGATGTATGAGTGAATGGGCTACCGTCAGATAATAATCCATTATTATTTTACGTAAAGCTATATGTAGCTCGTGTAGTGATACGATGAAAAAATCTTAACAATATAGGTGCGCATCTTATGCTACTTGCTAATAGTTTATTTATATCTCATTTACATCAACGTTTTACTACAATAATTGCTCTAAACTCTCTTTGGTGAGAAGTCAAGAATGTGGTTTTTTTTTAGCAAAAAGTTTTTGCAGACTTTGAAACAGTACTTGACTGGGGTAACACATTGTATGCATACTTTGGTCTAATTACTGTGCCTGTAGAGAAAATATGAAACAGTCACCGCTTTATTTATGCGACACGAAGTCTACTCTCAGGTGTTCCTTGGAAGAATTTGTTATCTGATGTACCAAATGCTGTGAGTATCGGGACATCATAATATCTTCAAACATAAGTATTATCAGTATTATTATTATAGTATTCTACTGATTAAGGTAGGTTTCCATGGAGTACTAAAGAAGTAATCTGAGAGCCTCCGTTTCCTTCCAGCACTGCCTTCTTTAATTCACTGTGAGGCCTACTCTCTTTCTATCTATCTAAAAATCCTATTCTTTTCCTTCCCCTCCCTCGTTTCCCTAACATTCTACCCTCTTACACCATTTTCAACATCCCCTCACCACTAAGGACTCGATCCATCCGTACGTTCTGTCTCGTCCGTATCTCACCTAAAAGCTGCCTCTCCTCACCCACCATGTCCAGCACTCCGTCGTTCCTCCTCTCTGTCCAATTCACCCTCTCCATTCTTCTCCATACCCTCCTCTCGAATGCCTCGCCCTCTTTCCTCAGTGTCCACGTTTCCGTACTGTAGAGAGCTACACTCCAAATCAAACTCTTGACTGACTTTTTCTTTAAACTCTTACTTAACGATCCTCTCAGAAGCTAATTCCTGTTCATGAACGCCTCCTATGCTAATGCAATTCGCTTCCTGCTGTCCTTACTACTGTATCTGTTATCCTTCAACGTGCTGCCTTAGTAGTCGAATTTCTCTACCTGCTCAAGCTTCTCCTCACCTACATTTATCTTGAGTCTCACATTCCTCGCTCGCGATGATTTTCAAAACAGCATTCCCTATGGTCTGAATTATAAATTGTGAGTAAATATGCGGAGTAAATTCTAATTCTTTCTACTTTTTTGCCCAAATACTGAACGTGAGGCAGGTAAGGTGTTTAGACAGGCTTAATTCGCTCGTTTCTCGTAGGTGGTGCTGTAAGCGCATAATATATCTTTAGTTATAAATTAAAGTTAAAAATCGACAGATTGGATATTTTAAATAAAAAACAAAATGAGCACAATCATTAAGTGACTCAAGGCTTTTAATATCACTCTAGTTAGTCTAAAAAAACAGCTACAAAGTAATCACTGGTGGGAAACATGGCCACCCAGCGGGAGGTTCATATGAGTGCAGGAACAAGTAATTTCCTTCCTAATGATACCATTTCAGATCTCTATAATGCTAAGAACTCAGCTGGCGAGACAGGAAAAATGGCGAAATCTTCATTCTATATTTTAAGATAGTCCGAAAAAGTGTGTTTGAAAAAATAACAAAAGACCGGCGTTCTGTGATTTCGCGACTTTTCCTGTCCTATGAGTTAAGTCAAGTGGTATCCTGAATATCCGCAACACGATTTCCACTGACGATTATAATATAATTTGAGTCAAGCGTTTCCAGGAGTTGGGGTTGAGATATTTTATTGGTGGTAGGGTGTGGGTTACTTAGAAGCCATACGATTCCACCTACCTTCCCTTTGCAACTTGGTTATGTCTTTCCTAATCTCTCTGCGCTAGCAAGTGCTATAAATGGTGGGAGAGCAATCTACTCGATGAGATTATCCATCCATAAACTATGAAGACGCTTGGGTGACTCGATATTATTTTAGTGTATTATTCTGATTCCCTGCCACCTCCTGCGGGGGCTGAAAGTTTCCGTGGATGCGGGGGACTGAAAAATTTCCAGAGGAAAATTCCGAAAACCGAGAATTCCCCCCCCCCCCCCCCCCCCCCCAAAAAAAATTAAAAATGGCGGCATAGCCGATTTTGGGTACGTTCCGGCTCTCGAATGGCTCTGACTCCAAAGCCATTGAACTCACCTCGAATTTCACTCATGTTGTTATTGCTAGATTAATGCACTATTAACACGACATGCCCATTATTTCTCAACGACGTTTCGCGACTGTTCTGCAGAAACCTGCCGAAGTGCAAGTTTTGGAGACTGCAACTGGCGGATGAGTTACGCAACCCGCCGCACACCGACTTCACAAAATTATTGCCTTGACCACTTTCAAATGGGAATCAGATTGTTATTTATAGACCTTGCAGCCAATCGAATGCCCTACTCGGAAATTTGTCTTTTGCCGCAAGTTCCCTTTATTTCCACTGTAAAGTTTTAGAAACTCGAAAACTCAGACACTCAAAGCCGTTGCTCCAAGCTGATGGAAAACAGCCCATCTTTTTCCAGAAAGCAGAATAAACACCTACTATCTGTATTGATTTTTATCATTTCCTCCACGGAGCTGACCTTGCGTATTTCATCTATTTGTGCCCTTCAAAAATATTTTAGGGTGCCGTCATTCATGCTCTCGCTCAATTGGTAACTTTGTTTGCAGCTACGTTGACTAAAAATTATAATTCAAGTATTGTGTTTACTTGGTCAAAGACTTGGCGAGATACGAAATGAATGAATGTGTAGAAAACATTTCATAAAGTTAATTAGATTATTATCAAGCTTCCATCAATTTTTGCGACCTGTTTAAGTGACTTACCCTCGTGTTTCTCTTCCGGCAAGTGTTGCAAGGATATTCGTAAACACTGAGTGAGTCCGACTCGTTTCATAGGTTTCCTGAGCGCAATCTTTATAATTCAAAAGGGGAGGGATTCTTGACGCATGCCGAATTTCCTCAGCACACAAGCATCACAATACACTCGTTCGAATTCCCTCTTCGCTCGCGCACTGGAGGATGACTTCGCCGCGTCTCTATCTGTTTACTCGATCGCCCGCTTATCACTCAGATACTCTGGTGGCATGTTTGCACTGCGACTCCTGTGGCAGGTGACGTCTTCTCTCCTCCACTACTCCTTTTGTACTCGCCCCAACAACCGCGTCAGTGTAGTCCGTGCCAAATGTGCCATCATCTATTCGTGAATGGCTATCGAATCGTCTTGCGATCGTTTCTGATTCTTTGTTTTTTACACGGATGGTACATTCATTTGATTAAATGGGTATTTTAATGCACTTGAAACGAATAAATATTTTTAAGGGAATAAAACCTATTAGAACAAGATGTAGTAAGGCTAATACTTATTATTTTATAACTTTAATATTTATTAAAATAGGAACAACTCCGTCTAATTTATCATGTGGCTGAGTCTCGGTCATGATGTGTTGCTGGTGTTTGGATGAATTTCTTCTCTCGATTAAATCGAGGCGTGGAACCAATGTCGTTGACCGTGAACTTTCCGACGTCACATCGAAAGCACTCTTTTAAAAGTGTCTGGATTCGCGGGTCAGAGTATAATGAAAATATTTACAGCTGCAGTTTTCACCCATCAAATCTAAAACTTGGGTTTTTAGTCAAGTAAATCATTTAGTACTTGTAGGAAAACTGAATTCATTGTGAAAGGAAATGCTAAATGCCGTGCATATGCGTTTCAGCTTCAATGACAGAGTATTCAACGGATATCTAGGATATCTGAAAAACCGGGAATACGCAGAGAATTCCAATCCCCTGGAAAACTCCGGGAATTAGGCGAGGGCCTTGGAAAATGAATTTTGATGTACGGCTAAACCAAATCTAATGCGTTAAATTCTCGCGACGCGCCTGAAGCTAGGCAAAAGTTAAAATGGTTTTTAATAAATTTCTATTCCTGTTTTCTTATAATTTGAATCCCTCTCATGGAAGTTCTCATTCGATGAGAAAAAATTTTTGTGAGGCAAGTTGCTTACTTGATATCCTTCAATTATTCATATACTTACAGCTCATATTTAGGAAGTAATTTACCAAACTGTTTGTATACTGGGCTTCAGTTATTGGTCACTTCAGCATCGATCTGGGATATCTCTTGGTGTAAATTATACTTCCGTGTGGGGGACATTTAAGTTAGACATCTTATAGAAGATTAAGTAAGAGTGTCCGCCATGGTGTTAAGTTTTTAGATCAGAGTAATGTGATAATGCATGCGCTGTTTTTCTTGTGTGTTTTTATGTGAGGTGAAGTTTTACAGAACGTTTAGAAGATAAGTTGAACTTCATCTAAATACAGTGACTTGAATGCATAGATATGTTCCTATCGCCTCAATATATTACCCAAACCACGGGATAACCTGGAAATTGTTCGTAGAGAATTATTAATTAGTACTCAGTGGTTACTCTCTATTATGATCGATATCTCCACTTAACAACCGCTCAACAATCGCCCACCGAATCAAATCCGCTCATCTAGGACTATTAATAAGTAATACTAATAATTAATTCATTTATTGCTCTAGGAGTTTTAACGTTGCAAATTATTAAAGTGGTGAGCAGTACAATTAACATAGTCATAAAACAATCTGAAAAAAACAAATAAAGGAAGTGGCAATGTGCATGACTACCAATTGACATATACAGTGTTTTCATTAAACAACGAACTGGAATAAGAATAATTTCTTTTTCTAACAGAAAACGAACATTAAACGTACCAAGAGATAAATAACACAACTTTATAAAAGGAAATTAAGCTTAAAAAATGAAAAAAAGAACTAAATCACATCAAATTATTAGGGCTACTAGATGAGCGGATTTGATTCGGCAGGCGATTGTTGAGCGTTTTTACAGTGGAGGTTTATGTTATTTTATTCTGCCATGAATATGGGCGATAGGAGAGTGGATCTTCTATGAGGATGGATGAGTTCCGAGTTGTCACTAAGAGTCCATCACGCATCTCAAGCCCCTCCCCCTCATCATATTTGCAGGTAGTTAATCTTTGTTGGCACTGCTTATCTGCTCGTTATCCCCATGCGGTAAAATGAAATGGAAACAGAAGTCATTCTCTTCAAGTATCTTTCGCTCTTGAATCGCAAATATTTAGAACTATTTCAACCTCTCCTTGAACTGAACAAAATACAAAGAAAGCAGCTGAGCGATTCATCAAAAATTGCTACAGGCGTCAAGAAAGCGTTGCTCCGGTATTAAACAAAGTAGGCTTGGATCCGCTAGAAACTCGGAGGCTGCGCAATAGGATTATATTGATTGAGGGATTGAGAATAGATACCTTTCAGAGCGATACGGAGAACATCATATTAGAACCCGACTATATTTCCACGTTCAGCGAAAACAATTAATAGACATTTTGCCGAACGGATAGGTATGCGAATTCGTTCTTCCTCCGAACATTAAAGGACTTAAGTAAATGCTAGACGGTGAGGTGGGAGACGATAAAAACCATGTTGGATGGAAGAATGTTGAGTATATGAGGGGGAGACAGCGAGAGAATAGGAATTATAGATAGTATGAAAGGGAATAAACCTTATTGTGATTCGTAGGGGGAAATCGTATTTCGGAGGTGAGATAGGCTGGGGTGGTTCCCAGAATGGTCCAGTTGAACCTACATTGATCGGGAGAACACTTTTATAATAAATATGTGTACTTTAATTTTGCTCTTAAACCACAGTTGATGTCATATGTGATGGCCGAACATTTCATTTATTTATTTATTTCCTTAAACCCGAAAACAGCACCGATTGGCCTTTACATCTGTGGGATAGAACATAACGACGATAGACGATAACTGACGTCCATCCTTCCATTTATTAAAAATTACTCGATGAGTAGGTATTTATTTTGAATCGGGCTGTCGTGAATAGACTTCCTTAATGTGATAAGGCGTTGTAATCTTTTTACCACAAACACGCGCGCATTTCATGGAAACCATTTCTTTAGCACCATCTTTCATGTGACTAGGAAATCCTCGGAAGCTTGTAACAACCGATATCCCATAGGGATGCATGAATAGCCGAGATTTAAGCTTCAAATTTCTTTTCTACGAGCGTGCTGCGCCCGCTCCCAGCGGGCTTCCCCCGCTCTTTTCAATGCAGGTCCAAGAGGGATAGGCGCGTTTCTAATTTTAAAATGTAGAAAAAAAAGGCAGGGTCTTATGTAAAAATTTATTTGGAATGTTCATGTACAAATTGGGTCAGAGGTCCTCTTTAAACACAGCATTGGAAGCAATTACACTATCCTCTGTTAAACGCACGTGATGACTCATACTTACGTATCAACAGGAGACTTGAATGTGGAATCAGCCGCATTTTGATAAAAGTTATTTAAAGAATGCGAGATATTGTTGCAAATGAACAAATGTATCAGTTTGTGCGCCGTTAACGTCAGGAATATTTACCGGTTTTTGTTTTTTTTTTCGTTTTTTTTAATTATTAAAAACCAATTTTAGGAAAGAATAGCAATATTTAGGAAGTATGATATACCGTCACATGTTCTCTGATAAATTCTGTGCATTTTGGTACCTCATTTGTTGAGTTTGGTTGCGTTTAAGTTGAGAAAAAGGTATCTATACAGTAGAAATAATATAGAAGATTGTATTTTCCAAGAAATGCGAATATCGAAACAGCTAGTCCTTGCGGTTGTGGGTCACACACTGTGTCCACCTCAGTGGATTTCCGATAGGTGGCGCGGGAAGGGAATTAGTTCCTTCGGAGCCGAACGAAGTCATTTAAGCGGGTCTGTCTCTTGGCTGATAACCCACTTTTGCAATCCCCTGCGACCAGTCTCTCTATTGAAATGTCTCGCTATGTTAATCGAAAGAAAAATGAGGATGCGGTAATTGCGCTGCCTTCCTTCTACCGTTTGGCTGTTCCGTTGACCGAATTCTTTGCCTCCGCTTGAAGTCTCCTTTCGGGTCATGACGTTCCCTCTCAAAATTGTACATTTGAGGTCTCTGGTTATAATTATGTCCCAGATCGTGAGGGTGTTGCGTAATTATTGAGTACACATTGCTGCAAGTTGGGTATCGCCTTGCGATTACTTGAAAATGAAAATGATTGAAAAGCCTAACTATTCAAGAAATAAGTAAAGGAACAGGAAAACACACGTGTAGGATACAAAAATACACTAATACGAACACCATAACACCAAAAAATGGTATTTGAACCAAATAACCCAATTTTAAACGCTCCCTAATGAACCACAATGACATCTACCAAGAATCGAGGATCACTTCCTCTTTAAAATTTTAATGTATGTGGGGAAGATCTTAAAAAATTTCGTCGGTTAGGTAACGCCACTCCTTCATTCCTCTATGCAGGGAGGATTTCTTCAAAATGTCCATTTTCTGCTTCTTGAACTTAATTTTTCAATTTTTAATCGTTCCTTCCATATATCAAACTAAGAAATATTGCAGTAATGAATCCCAAATCCTACGGGGCACTTTTGAATGATCCTTTAAGTATTATAATCGACAAGAAGTTCCGAATGCGTGCTAATCTTGAAGTTTTGAAAACGAGTAATTTTTTATGGAATTCACATGTTCGCTCGATTTTGGAGCAGCGGTGTTTAAAAAACAATTGTCTTCAGCGATAAGCATCAGGGTTTTGTGCGTCAAGTCCGATGATATAATTTAATGGATCTTATTTGTGGGAATGTATGAGTTGAATTTAGAACTGGAATACCTTTACCAACTCGCGATGCATTGGAAATATCTCTTGCACAGTTTTGAGACTGAAAAAGTAAGAGATATACGCTTGTAAACATAAACGAATGTTTTTTTGCATACGATTATTTATGTATCTTATCTCGCTATCTTTTTAACCGCCTCTTTTATAATTTAGTTGGTTGTGGCTTTCTTGATTTTTTAAAAGGTTTTTAGCAATTATTATTAAGTTATCAGAAATGCTAGCTTAGCTGAAAAAAGGTGCATTCGAAAATTGATTAGAAAAGGCGCATTCCTTATTTAAAATGTCTTTCATCAAATGGACTCAATTACCTTTTTTTTAGTGCTATCGATCGTGAATTTTTTTTTTATTTTTCCTATTTCCGATTTTTCCGATATCCTATCCGTCGCCTCCTTCCCAAGTTCTGGCCAAATCGGCATTAACCCTTTTTGCAGATAATTTTATGACGTAACAAGCTCTGTTAGACCGGGTTATCGCTTCTCCCCTAATCTTTGGCCTTTCGCATCGACTTGACGTGGTTCGTTGTTGCTTACGTTCCTGTGAGTGACTCTTTCATTTAATGAGTAGTTCTCTCTGAACAAGTTAGTGAACGAGAACTCCAATGACTTAGAAATGTATAGAAAGAGGGAGATAACTTTTAACTTTATTTGGGAGAATACCCGAAAGTCGTCGTAAATTAATCTTTCTCTTCCAATTACCTAATTCCATTAATGTATTGTGATTTTGGATCTGATCTGACTCTGCGATTATAATTAAAGGGGAGGAGGTGCTCGACGCTGATCGAATTTTTTTTCCGATCGGTTTTCATTCCGAACGGTTGATTTCGAATGGCTAGCCACGCCATCGGAATTCGTTGCATTTGAAAAGTTACATTCGAACGTCAGTAGGAGCCCTCCTAGTGAGTCATCGGAGTGAAATTTATAAGTAAAGCAAGTTACGATCGTGTTGCAACCAATCGGATTGAACCGCTTGTAATGGAAACCGATTGGAAAAAATAAGGTAGTTTCCTTCATGAAAGAAAACGAAATGCATTGATTGCGATTCGTACCCACCATTAGGGTTTTCATAATATACAAATTATTTGGTTTTAGAAATACCGATTTAGACGAATGGCAATGGTCAATTTTAAAGTCATTTTAAAAAGGCCAGATTGGGCCCATGCGATGCCACTCCACGTGACGTCACAGGGACCTAGTTTCTACACGAGAGGATAGGAGTTTTACATCGTCTGAGATTACCAATGCATGCATGAGGCACAGAGCTCAGGGAAACATCTCTTAAAAATCATCTATCAAAATTGCCTAAGGTCGGAAAGTTTCCCTCGTTTGATAAGGTAGTAATAATCCATATTTAAGCCAAGCGCTACCTGCTAGCAGGGTACTATGCTTCCTGCTACTAGCCTGCGTCGTATCAGCGCTCAAGCCTCGCCTCAAGGTCACCTCACACGCCGGCAGCTGGAACCAGAAATACGTCACACGGACTTTTCCCATCATTCCTACTTAGCCGTCGCGTTTTCGCGCGCTTGAAATTTTTCACTTTTCGTGAAAATTAGATATCGTCAGTCGAAAATCTAAGATCGTGAAATGCGTACTCCGGGAGCAATAATCATTCTATTTAGGCAATAAAAAAATAATAGCAAACCACCCTATTCCCGTCAGTGTCTAGTATATTCCAAAAAGAGCACTTCAATCACCGCTACTCACTCAGTGATTCTGCCCTGAGGTTGGGTGGAATATGTGAGGGTAGAGCTCACCCCGAACTAAGCCCCAGGCATGTGAATTTCACATTTTCAGAGTGGAGGGGGGAGTTCCAATCCCTGGACCACCTCGCACTTCGAGGATTTGGTTTGGGGGTGTCCGACTTCACCTGGGATTGGAACCCGGGACCCATAGATCAAAAATGAAGCACTCTACCCACTAGGCTGCCACGCTCATCTTAATAACGCTAGGCAAAGACATTTGCTGCCGGGGATTACGGAATTATTTCAGCAGCTGCCATTGCAATGACTCTTGTAAACGAAGGGATGCTAATCTCGTTTTACCTCCACGACTTCTCTTGAATTACTGAGTTACTCTTCCTTGTCTGCGCCGAGTACTAGGCATTAAGTTGTTGTGAATGTTATAAAAGTGACGTCGTCAAGCAATAAAACCGTAAAATTGATAGTTCGACGCTCATTTTCTCTTAACGTTGGAATTCTTTTAATAACGACTCTAATCAGTTTGCTCATCTTCTCCAATGCGTTTAAACCCATTTATCTTGGAATATTAATTGATTACAAATCGAGAAACGCTTGAAATAGTGTTTACTATATATGTAGAGAATAATTTATGATTATGTCACATACTTTGGTGTACAATGCATGTGCGTGGTTCTAAAAATCTCCTGCTGTCATCTCGCTCGCAGATAGTTAATTTAAATAGCTAGCGAATTTCCGCAGGATGCATATCGCCCGTTAATAAAGCTAATGGTCGCTTTGGCGACTATTCCGAAAAGAGGATGAATTCATCGAAATATCTCGTAGATATGAGTAATTTTCGCAATGTAGTGCGAGAGAAAATGATAAAATAAGAAACTTTCCTCATTTTTCCTCGTTTCAGTCCAAGTCTGGAGTTTCGTAGCTCACACCAATACTCCTAGAGCGTGGTATTAAGAGGTGAAGCACAAAACTAATTCCTTTTAAACATGGTTCCCACTCAACCGTGAGAACCTTAAAACCGTGAATAAGCCGTGATTTTCGTCTACCGTGAGAAAACCAGGGAAATAGCCGTGAATTTCCTTAAAATAAATAAAACCTTAAAAATCTCCCAAACTTGATTGTAGAACTACAATTGACGCATCAAAAGAAAAATCAATACGTCGATCATGTTTCAAGGTCACTCTCTCCGCGCAATTATCTGCACTCCTATATTCGGAGTGCAATTATTGGTCCGCGTGCCATGACGACACATTGATCTTGAGCCTGTGATTGGAAGACCGGTAAACAAAGTGCTCATTAACGCTGGTGAAAAATCAGACACTTCTTCACTTCCCTGCCACCCTGCTCCCTCCATTTTCCCACTCACAACCTTTAGCCGACTCTGAATTTTGCTAAGGATAGGTGACGTCATTCGAGAGAGAGCACTTTCATTGCTAAGCTTGTCTTCACGGCGTCTGTCGCGGTTGATAAATTTTTAGTTAACTTGAGACCGGTGGTTGTTACGTCATCAATATTTTTGCCTAAAATGGCTTATCAACAGACCGTGAATTTGACGACATTTAGACCGTGGAAACCTGAAAAAAACAGTGAATTTTATAATTTAGTTAGAGCGGGAACCCTGTTTAAATTATCTGCTTTCTAAGTTCCCCAATTTGACGTCTGATCTCGATGTACTTCTTCTATGACAGAAATGATATGCGTCAAAGGCCTGGTTGTTTTGATTCCCTCATTCGGGGAACTTAACCTCCTTAATTTCCTCTTTATCGCCTCACTCATGTGGCGGTATTTTCAAGTGTGAAACCAGATAGAGTGAACTAGGTCGTGGAATCCTAGTGGCCTCGTTATGCGCGCACAGTACGTCCTTTGTTCAAGCAGGAGCGATTTTAGTCTCCCACCGCCACACCACCTCGCGGCCCGGTCAGGTTCTGGGGTGGAAAACCACCTTTTTAATCCAGCTCTCTAGGTCATGGTGGTTAGTGATGGAAAAATCGATTTTCGATAGTAAAAGGTCTATAAAATCTAGATCGAGCAACGATCTTCCAGTTTCGATCCAAACTCGAATTTTCAACTTATATCTCGACCATTTCGTTTTATCTGACCAGTGTCACTAGCGGTCCATGACACCGTCATCCGTCCTATGTGAATTGCTTTTCACTAATGCCGGTAAAATTGGAAAGATATGCCCTCGTTCATCAAGAAAGCATCTCAGTCAGTTGATATTATTTCTTAGAAATTTTCGTAAACCGAATGGTTCCAAGCGGTAATCCCAAAACTGTAATGCGCGTGCATTTGTAAATTTGTAGTACTAGTAATTCAAGCATGTATTCTGTGTGTATTATTTGTCTTCTTGGTGAATGTGTATTTTGAGTGTTTTTCGGATGAATGATAAACATGTTTTAGTACAAACTTTTCTTTTGATGAGAACCGTCGATTTTTTTCCAATTAATCGGTCAATTGGTTCAAATTTCGACATTAGTTTAAGAGTCGAGCTTTTATTTTTGATTTAAAATTGATTGCTCGAAAAACCGATTTCGACCAACATATTTCCATCACTAATTGTGGTATATCTAATGAGTTTAAGTTATCATATTCTGCGTTCTATACCAGATTCGTTCGAAATTGATTTCGATGCGTAATGACGTCGAATGATCATTAATCAATTGATGGCGGTGGGATCGAGATGGTGTAGTGACTTGATTGATGATATCCCACCCTATCGAATATCAATCGATTCCTTTCCTCGTTGAAAGGTGATCCCTGAACGAGCGAATGAACTGGAACTCCAATGACGTCACCAACTCGTGAGGAGTGGGCAGAGACTTTCGGTGTTTTTTCGTTGTAAACCTTTTAGAGAACACCTTTATGAGGAAGGTTGAAAATTTTCTTCTCTTAACATCTTTCTCCTCCATTTACTGAATGTATTTTTAAGAATTTCATTTCGGGTCAGCGTGAGCATCTCCATCTATGACTATTTTTCAACTCACCCGTCATTGTTGCCACCATTTCAGAATATACATTGTTGCCTTAGGATGTCAAATGACTAATAATCATAATAATAAGGCCGAATATTTTTGAAATTGCTGTTGGTAACGTCCCTAAATTTTTGTATCGTTCGAATGGCACATTAACATTGAATTGACAAGTAATTGGAAACACCTAGTGCACAGTCTTGCGGAATGTTTTTTTTTGTCATTTCAAGTCTACCTGCTGCCATTATTTGGGGGTTGGGGCAGACATTTTATCTATTTAATGGGTGATGATTTTGCACGAAGCGTAGATATATGCGTTTGCATGTATTTGATATGAGTTTATTGCGGCAATAACGTTGACAGCAGCGATTATCAAACGAACACAGAGCGACCCCGAAAGACTGCGATGCAGGAGATGTGGAGGAGGATGATTTTTCTCTCCATTCCTCAAGGATCCCGCGAACAATGTTGCTCTTAAATCATTCGAGTGTTTTCGAACGATGGCGCCTGGTACGCACGGTTCTAACCAGCCGTAACCTGCGCGCACGCAATATTCCCAGCAGAAGTAGTCATTGCGGTGACGCTGCTGTTCATAGGATAAATGGAAATAGCAACAAAGGATCCCTCTGTGTAGATGCCACCACTATCTGAGTTGGCACTTATGACTACGCAAGAGTGTACCGTTCGATTAGAAGTTTAAGAAAGGAGAAACTTTAAGATGTGACGGGAAACGAAACTGTTTCTAAAATTTTTCTCAAATTATTTCATTTATTATCTCGGGTTTAATTATATTATTGCGTCAATTAGAATGAATTTATTGACATTTCTGCACTACGTCGCCCATGGCGGCGAAAATAATTCTTTTATCAAAAACATCATCAATATATTGATTCTCCAAAACTTTTAATCGTGTTGAAAGAGTTCATTTTAATCATGAAAATGGCTGTGAGTTTGATTCGCCACTTTTCAGTATGTGCAGGAACTAAGTAAATGTTCTGTGTTAATATGTAGCACAATCTAATCAGTATTCGTGATAGAGCACTAACAATAAGTTAAAACGATAAATTTCTACATTGGAAGAGTACTTGGTTTTATGTGTAAATTGTTATTATGCTTTTTTTTTATCAAAATGGAGTTTCTGCCAAATCTTAAAATACTACTCCTAAAAACATCCCCTTATATACATTTCATTGTCCTGATCTCATTTTTTATGAGTACTGTTGACATGAGGATTTTGTAATTGTTGTCTTAATAGTAATTTACTAGTGGTTAATTGAAATGCATGTAAGCTTTTGAATTTATTTCATGATTACCGTGACTACACACTGTTTGTTTTGGATCTCAAAGTAACAAATTTAACAAGAAAATGATACATGTATAATTAAAAACAATTGCTTAATTTGAGTAAAAAAAACTTCACGTAACCATAGACTCAATCAACCCTATGGAAGATTTGAAATTTTTATTCGAATGGCCTCTTTGTAAATTAAATTGGCTTGAAGTCAAATGAGGTTCCGGCAGAGGTTACGATTATTCCCCTACCGCCTGTATGAACAAAAATAAACAATTTTTGGCGCCTTAAGTGGGAATTTCATTGAATACATAAAGGATTGACGCGTCAGAACCCGTCAGGAAATTTCCTTTTATGGTTTCCATGTTCCAAAAACGCATGCACCCTAAAAATAAGCAGTTCTTTCCTCTTTTACATAATTCCCTAACCTTGTCACACCGCTATACCAAGAATTCCCTCTTCATTTCACAGTAAGGCCTACTACCGTTCATTCTGTCTATAAATTCTATTCTTTTCCTTCCTCTCCCTCGCTTACCTAACATTCTGTCCTCTAACACTGTTTTCAACATCCCCTCCCCGCTGAGTGCTCCCTCCATCCATACCTTCTGTTCTCTCCGTATCTCATCTAAAAGCTGCCACTTCTCATCCACCATGCCCAGCGCTTCGTCGTTCCTTTTCCTCTCCGTCCATTTCACCCTTTCCATTCTTCTCCATACCCACATCTCGAACGCCTCCAGTCTTCTCTCGTCTTCTTTCCTCAATGTTCACGTTTCCGCACCGTAGAGAACTACACTCCAGATCAAACTCTTCCCTAACCTTTTCTTTAAACTCTTACACAATGATCCTCTCAGAAGCTCCTTCCTGTTCATGAATGCCTCCTTTGCTAATGCGATTCTCTTCCTTATGTCTTTACTACTGTATCAATTTTCCTCTAACATACTGCCTAAATAGTTGAATTGCTCAACCTGCTCAAGTTTTTCACCACCCACCTTTATCTTGAGTCTCATATTCCTCGCTCGTGATGCTTTACAAAACCGCATAACCTTAGTTTTCTAATGATTAATCCTTAATTTAAGAGAGAATTTATTTATTATAGTATTTTACAGATTAAGGTAGGTTTCCATGGAATACCAAAGAAATTATCTGGGAGCCTTCCCTTCCTTTCAGCACTGCTTACATCGATTTATTGTAAGGCCAACTCCCTTTCAATCTACCTAAAAATCCTATTCTTTTCCTTCCCCTCCCTCGTTTCCCTAACATTCTACCCTCTAACACCATTTTCAACATCTCCTCCTCGCTAAGCACTAACTCCATCCATACCCTCTGTCTCCTCCGTATCTCATCTAATAGCTGCCTCTCGTCGCCAACCATATCCACCACTTCGTCGTACCTTTTCCTCTCCGTCCACTTCACCTTCTCCATTCTTCTCCACACCCACATCTCGAACGCCTCCAATCTTCTCTCATCCTCCTTCCTAAGTGTCCACGTTTCCGCACCATAAAGCTTCACCTCCGATTTGATTCTTCGCTAGTCTTTTTTTTTAACTCTTACATATCGATCCTCTTCCTTCATGCTCATGAACCAGTTCCTTCCTGCTCATGAACGCCTCCTTTGATAACGCAGTTATTTTCGTATTTGCCTATTTCCGTCTTCCTCTAATTCGCTCCCCTCATAGTTGAACCGATCCACATGTTCAAGTTTGTGACCAATTACTTTTATCTTGTGTCCTCCATTCCTACCGTGCGATTCTTGACATTGCCATTATGTGCTGCTTAAAAAAATTTGTTTGGGCCATCCTAAGGTGACCGTGAATCCTCTATTGTTATTCTTTTGGGATTCATATGCATAATTCATATGCATCACTGTGTACTAAATATAATGAATTAACTGTGAATAAAATGCTGAATTGGGTCATTACTATAGAGAACTATTTCAAAAATGAGCACAAAATTAAATGTAATAATACACATTCTATGGACAAACGCAACAGTCCTTTGTTGAAAACTTATCTTTATAATAACATGTACGGTAAAAGTTTGCTGAAGTATGTTGAACCTCGTACCTTTAATTGTATGCCAAAGGCTTAATGTAATCTCAAATCTTTGGCCGACATTAAAAGAAAAGTGAAAGATTGGTTAGACGCAGTCTTTTCGACTCCCCGTTGGGTCCGCGTTCAAACTGCGTGCTATTCCTCCCCAAGTGCACGCGATAGGACCGCCCGTCGCCGACGGAGGCTGCGCTTTTGTTGGTTGATGCACGACTCTGGAGTGAACACTCGTCAGTAAATTCGCACAAGACACTTTAATCCCTGTGTTTACGTCGCCGTGAGTGGCTAGATTTACAGCCCATCGACTAATTGGTTCGGAAACGCTTGCTTTCATTGGGTGGAGATGAAGAACGGGTTAAGTGGCAATAGATAGCAGTTTTTCCGTTATTAATAAAATCATTTGAAATCAATTTTGTAGTTTTAGCTCTTCGGATCACTAACTTGATCATGGTGAGCTGAATGTTGCGTAGGTGTATTTTCCAGTATCTCTACAATCTTCGGGAATGCAAGTTGAAACAGTATGGCTTGCTCACTTGTCCAGTGCCGTGGAAATCACACCGAATATTGCGTGATTGATTCTCCGTATTAAAAATTCATCTTCTGGAGTCAATTTTTCCGTATTTATTTTATTAAACTTTCAGCTTATTAAAACAACTTGTCAAGGTTGACAATGGCACAAGTTGCCGAAACCGTGGTCGGTGAAAATAAAATAGTGTGGAAACAGACAAGTTGTTTTAATAAGCTGAATATCAAAGATTTCCACCGCATCACGCCGGAGACACTATCTTTTATTATTAAGTTTTGTTTTTACCTTTATTATAGCCGATTACGCACTTAATTCAGTGAAACTTGAAAGAAAATCGGAATGGAAACAATTTTATTTATGGAGGCATGAGGAGATCAAGTGGAATCATTAAGTTGAGGTACTAATTGGCTTATTAGGAGGTACTAATTGATATTTGGTTACATCAGCATATGCGTCTTCTACCTCTTCAAAGTCCATCGTTGGCATGTAAATCTGTGCTACTACGGTATCTACTGGTTTTGTCTCTATTTTAACCATAATTATCCTTTCATTGTACTCCATAAAGCATTTCTCCCGCATTCCAGCGCTCTTTCTCATCATTATCCCAACTCCAACATCCCGTTTAGAGATCCTGTGTCTATAATCGTATAACACCACTAACCAATAAGTCTCCCTCTAATGGCCACTTCATTTCGCTTATTCCTAGCGCGCCAAGGTTCAATATTCGCATTTACGCCTTCCAATTCCCTAGCCCTCCGCAGAGGTGCTCAGAGATCTTACGCTCATGCTCGTGTCCTCGGAATTTACCACCTTTGACCGATCTACCCTCTTGAGTTGTCCCCGCCCAGAAATCCGAATTGGGGACTAGTTTACCTCCGGATATTTTTCTTGAGTGAATGCCATCATGTCCTCCTTTAAGTCAACGGTAGCTACTACTCCTCGGGATATGTTACTGGTGGTTTCCCATTGTTCCCATTTTCAAGCGTGCGAAAACGCGACGGCTAAGTATGAATGCCGTGAAAACTCCGTGTGACGTCGTTATGGTTCCCGCTGCCGCAAGTGAGGTGACCTTGGGGCGAGGCTCTGTGCGCTGATACGACGGAGGATGCTAGCAGGTAGCAGAGTACCCTGCTAGCTGGTAGCGTTAGGCTTAACCCTTAACCGGTGAAGTGCGGTCTGAGAGACCGCTGCGTTTATAAAATTATGAATATTTTCAAAATTAAGATTTCAAAATATCTATAATTCTCGTTAGCTTCATATTTTTGCATAACAAGGACATCCCACTCTTTAAATTTAACGTTCCTTTTATTAATTTCTGTAAATTTGCAATTGAACTCGATTAGCGGTCTGTGAGACCGCACGTCACTTATTAAGAATGCATCAAGAAAAGGAATAAGCGGGATAAATTTCATGGCTTCTTACTACTTAGCCTTCCAACTTTAACATTTAAGGCCTATTTTGAATCTGGCGAAATATTGATACATAAATAAAATAATTATAACTCAAGTTTTTTTGGCATCAGTTTTTTGATCCTGCTTCAAATCACAATTTTTTATGACAAATTGGTTCGTATTGGGAGTGTAAAAATTTTAATATAAGTTTTAAAATAGTTAAGCATTCAAAGAAAAATTAAACAAAACAATAAAAATGGCGTAGCAATATTTTATGAATTTTTGATTTATTGCGGTCTCCCAGACCGCACGTCACTGGTAGTGTAGCAAGAATTGCACGTCACTGGTTAAGGGTTATATAAGGATTATTAATGCCTTATCAAACGAAGGAAACTTTCCGAAATTAGGTATTTTTAATGTGTGATTATTAAGACATGTTTCCCTGAGCTCTGTGCCTCATGCATGCATTGGTAATCTCAGAAAATGTAAAACTCCTATCTACCCGTATAGAAACTAGGTCCCTGTGACGTCACGTGGAGTGGAATCGCATGGGCGCCAATCTGGCCTTTTTCAAATGAGGTTAAAATTGACCGTGGCCATTCGTCTAAACTGGGATTTCTAAAACCAAATAATTTGTATATTATGAATGCACTAAGGGTGGGTAACGAATCGCAATCAATGTATTTCGGTTTCTGTGGTGAAGGAAACTATCCTATTCCTGACGCTTTATTCGCTACTAGATATTATATTACAGCCGCAAGAATTTTTCCCTAGGTGATGGGAAGCATCATTTTTGGCGGCCAAGTCACGGCATCTCGACAGGCTTAAGTTATTATTTAGAAGTCCTATCATAACCAATAATGGACCCGTAATACCTCGGAATGTCGTCGCTTTTTGTTCACGACTGCTTATTAGACAAGTAAACTCGCTTATATCACAGCCAGAGTCCTCTGGATGGCAGTTCTCTACTCTACTCCCTCATAGGGTCAACTTTGTTGTGTTTTATCAACAATCCAGAGGAATCTGATCACAGCTAACCTCTACATTTAGGGATCGATGGTGAGCGCACTAGGAAGCTTCAAGCTAGCCGCGAGAATGATTTTTTTATGGGACGGTGGGTCGAACGCCTTCTTGAAGTCAATGTAAACTACATTAATTTGTTCGTTTTCTTAGCTGGCCACCAAGAAATGGTGAGGTAAGAATGCTGATTGTGTCTCGCAGGATTCTGACGATCGATATCTCTCAAAACAGAACTTTTCATGATCTGTTCTGGAAATTTTCGCGAGAAAGAAATAGGATAAGTTGGTCTACAATTGCTTGAGTTTACCAGATCACGAGTGCTCCTCGCTGGTGATTGGGCACCCCCTGCCAAACACCCTGCAGGTGGCTCACTCGTTATTTGATAAAAATAGAAGTAGGAATTTGTGCAACAATGTAAACTTCCAATCCTTAGGGACTACGTTTTCGAGTATCGATTTCCTGTATATTGTGTGCTATTGGTGCAGTGGAATAATTAAAGTAAGAGAGTAAACTGCCTCCGATACCTCTTATCCGCCGAGAACTATGCTCAATGCGGTTGCTGATGTAAGAAAGACACACTCCCTGGGCGGGATAGCGCCTCATCTCCACCCGTGAGAAAGAGGAAAAATCGGTTTTGGAGATATGTTTTCCACCAACTTCAATAGGCATTTTGATTTTCTGTCTCCGGACATACAGGAGTTATATTGACTGTGAGAGGGGTCGTAATGTTCTTTATCTTAAGCTTATTGAAGCCGTTTATTGCTAGACAGCCATATATTTTTTTGTTATCTTGTTTACTGTTGACATATATTTCACTCTGTCATGAAATTTTGTCAGCCGTATTGCAGTGGATCTTTTCTGTTGATGTCGTTGGAATGGACTGCACTCATAAAAATGTATTTTTTCCTGGAATAAGATGATTTCTTGAATAAGAAATTGCAACAGCGACCATCACCTCTTCTTCGAAAGCCCTTCTTGCACGTTTTCTGATGAATGTGTTGCTTATTTCGAAAGACTCCGCGATGTGCAATTTATCACTTGCTGGGTATTTGTAGACAATTAAGCGTATAGTATTTAGATCTTAGTCATCATATTAAAAGCATTATTGCCAAAGCATTGAAATAATTTAAATTATAATTTAAAAAATAAATATTGCAAAATATACATCATTTTATGATTTTTACCTAGAGCTCAACCTGGTCTTTATTTGTTTTCCCTAGTCAACGAGATATTTTTAGATTGTTTAAAATGCCAGAGAGGAGATTAATAGGAA
Organism: Ischnura elegans; assembly: GCF_921293095.1. Taxonomy (NCBI): domain Eukaryota; kingdom Metazoa; phylum Arthropoda; class Insecta; order Odonata; family Coenagrionidae; genus Ischnura; species Ischnura elegans. Next base: position 13,913,364 of record NC_060248.1, on the reverse strand, counting down.
TAAAATAGCTTCTAATTGGCTTGAATATCGCAAATTGTATGCATGAAATGCAGTGGCGGATCTATGGGGGGGGGGACTAAGGGGGCTGTAGCCCTCCCTTGAATATCCAATTTAACTTTATTTAATATACTATAGATGGAATGGTAATTTTGTTCTGACTCGCAATAATGCTGGTAGGTTACCTATTTACCCCCCCCCCCCTATTGTCCCTATCCTAATCCTAGATAATGTACCTTTTCTTCTTTCTCAGATACAATTTGCCTTTCCATAGTACTTCCGCAGCCAATTTTCTTGTTCCATTCAGTTAACCTTCTACTATTGTCGTTTGGCTTTTGATATTCTTTTCTTCTGAGCTTTAATTCTTATTTAGAGCTTCTTTTGTCTTTTCTTCGCATTACTTGGATCGGTATATCTATTTTTATTAATTTTTGTTCATTTTGACCCTTGTCTATTCGTTTACATGCATTTCTATCCGTTTCTATCAATTTATTTCCATTCATTTATTAACCATTTCTCAAAGAGCGTGCTACACGATTTCTCAAAGTTGCCCCACTCTAATTTAGATAGGTTTGTCTCCAGTGAGCGAGTGAGTTTGGAAGGTGCATATGTGTGTTACAGAGGGAGAGTCCATCAGGAAACGATCCTCGTGGTGTGGTGTGTGTGGGGGGGGGGGGGGGGAGGGGAGAGGTGCTGGAATGAGGAGGGGGATGACGTTTTCGCGCGATGTGATTTACTCGCCCATTGTGTTTCCGGACGGTGCGTTTAAATATATTGCGGGCGATCCGTTCGCTCGTAATTGAGACCATTTCGTGCGATCATATTCCTTTTTTTTCTCCCCCAGCAAGTGAGAAGACTATGTTTTACGCGATCCGCAAATATTCCGCTCTCCTCCGAGCGAGGTGCTTGGGCGTGCTCGAACAAAACTGCCACAAAGCTACGACAGCATTCATTTCGTATAAAACCATACTTTTTGTTTTTTTGTATTGTATTGTAAAGAGGATTATCGCGTGGCGTCTTTTTAAATTATGTATGTATAATTTTTCTTTTTTTGACCAAGTTTTTTCCCTTAAATAACTGCCAATTTTGTCGCTAACGCCTTTAAAGCTCATTGAGTTGGTTTTTAAATCTTCCTCTGCCACCTAACTTTGCCAAAAAAACAATATGGAGACCGTGGAAACTGCTATGCCCGGGTGCCTTTAGGAAGTAACCAAATTAGCTGAAAATGCAGCAAAATTCCCATTTTTATTCATTTTTTAAAATTCATTCCATGTATCATTTTTCATTCAATTCCACCAATATGAAAGCAAATACACTGATTGGCAAACTGTCATTTTGTTTTTCGTAGGGAATATTAAGGTGAATTTTGTCGGCACCATACCCTCTAAGTTCAGACGTAGAAGATTCACTTTCCTTGTTCCTTTCGGCATGGTCAGAAAGGAAAGATTCCGGCGGATGGTTTACACGCGAAGGCAAAATGAGCAATTATGGAAGAGTTCTCTTAAAAGCGAAATGCTATTAACATGGCGGTTGATAGAGAAATTAACCATTGTAGAATTTTATCAACTATATTTTTTTCTGATAATTTTGTGTGAAAAATGTATTTTTCGATGAGCAGGTGAAATCCTAAGGAGCTATAAATAATTTCCATAGAGAAAAATCTCCGTTCGAATGATTACAATGTGTGCATTTGAGACTGTCTGATCGGTTACCGAGCACTGAATTGCCGTAACCCTTCAACTTTGTGGAATGTAAGTTGGTATTTGCGCATACGAGTGTGCTGACAATGTGTCGAGAACCGTTGCTATTTGTCAGCGAAATAAAAACGTTATAATTGTCATGCGAAATCAATATTGACGTGTGTAAATCGTATCTAGTCGAACAATTGTAACGACAAATTTCGAGAAAGCAATCGAAAATGAACTCTCGTCATTTTAGTTATAACACGAATCATGATGTCCCAAAATCCTCTCGCATCGCTCGAAGCTAATTCCGAATGTGTAGAGAGCAGTTCCACTTCAATGATATCACACCGCGCGAAGAAGTTGCAAAGGGAATTAGAATCGAGTGACTAAGTTCATCAAATTTACATTTTTCCGGTTCGAAGGAGTAGAAATGAGTTGCACATGACTTATTTCCGTTGTATAATGCATTGGTGCATTAAAGTAGTTTAAAAATGGCTCCAAATCAGTTGAAATTAACAAAAATTTCCTGGGCGTAAACGGGCTGAAATATTGCTAGAATTTTTATCGAGTTTTCAAACACGTAAATGGTTCTATTTCGAACGTTTTGGCATCCTACTCTGCTGATAGAAGTTAGTGCTGCCGAAACATTGGTGATGGAGTTTTTTTACTCGGTTGACAGCCCGAGAAGATTTTCGCATATTATCCACTGAGAAATTTCATATCTTTCGTCCGGCTGCATTGGTGTTTCCGTCGAAGTGATTCGTCTCCATTATCGTGGCGTGAGTTTATTGCATCTCTCTTGACCAAGTTCAGCACTAAATTCCTTGAAGTTCGCCTTACCGCCACTCAGGCGCGAGACGCTAACATAGAACCTCAATCCAGGGAAGAAAGCTCCGCCTGTTATCTATGACGTCGCTTTCGAGATGTCGTTTGATACCGCTGGTACGACGCACAGTATGGTCAAATCCCAAAATGCAGGGGAACGCAGGAAAATGGGGACAGAATAGGGTGGTTTCCTATTATTTTTTTTTGCCTTAATCGAAAGATTATTACTCCTGGAGTACGCATTTCACGCTTTTAGATTTTTATATGACGATATCTATTTTTCACGATAAAATGAAAAGTGAAAATTTTCAAGCGCGCGAAAACGCGACGGCTAAGTATGAATGCCGGGAAAAGTGCCGTGTGACGTCGTTAGCAGAGTACCATGCTAGCTGGTAGCGCCTGGCTTAAATAAGGATTATTAATACCTTATCAAACGAAGAAAACTTTCCGACCTTAGCCAGTTTTAATAAGTGATTATTAAGACATGTTTCCCTGAGCTCTGTGCCTCATGTATGCATTGGTAACCTCAGACGATGTAAAACTACTATCCTCTCGTGTAGAAACTAGGTCCCTGTGACGTCACGTGGAGTGGCATCGCATGGGCGCCAATCTGGTCTTTTTCAAATGAGGATAAAATTGACCCTTGCCATTCGTCTAAACCGGTATTTCTAAAACCAAATAATTTGTATATTATGAATACACTAATGGTGGGTAACGAATCGCAATCAATTCCTTTCGTTTTCTTTGATGAAGGAAACTACCCTATTGAACCAAAATTCGTGCGCATCAGTTTTAGAGGTTGCTTAACATCATTCCTGGGTTTTATTGAAGAAAGTTGCGTATGTCATTTGACGTTCTTATTTTAGGTTTATATAATTGAGTAGTTAATGATAATGATGTATGACTTTATTCAATTAATTTACATTTTTCATAGTGTACAATAACAATCACCTATAATAGAATGAAGTTAGGCATCCCGGCGGAAGAGGTCTCTTTTGGTGCGGTTAAATATAGCAGCGCTGACAAACAAAAATATCAAGGAAAGCGGATATGCAGAACAGTGTTCATAATTAAAAAAATGTTAAAATCAGTGCCCAATCACAGCAAAATATTAACAGCAAATCATTATAACAAAAAAATAATGGTTACGTAAATGTCTTATTGTAATTACCTAATCAACTACTATTAGTCAAAATTTGAGCATTAATGGACTCACTTTCCTCTCTCCTATCCGCTGGCCTATTCATAGTGAAGTATTTCTCATCTTTCAAATCCTTTGCAACCTGTCCTATGTTACTTATTCGGGCAGTGGCGCAGCGAGGGGGGAGGGTTTGGGGGATAAAAACCACCCCAGAGTTCACAGAAAATTTGAAGTTAAATCTATTTTACTTAATTGGATTAGTATTGCTTATAGAATAGTGTGAGGATTAATAAAATATCCCTCAGAAGGCCGTAGAAATCAACATTTTGAACCGTTTATCTCTTAATTTTTTTCGGGCGGAGGGCCTCCGCAACTCCCGCTTACCCTGGCGCCAAGCCCCCCAGTATTAGTTGCGCCTGAAACCCCCCAGCCTTAATTCCTAGCAGCGCCCCTGCATTCGGGGCCGTCCCTTGCCCTTCTTCCTTTTCACCTGTACTTTTACGATTGTTTTCATCCGGCCATCATGCCTCATAATGTGGCCAATCAGTTGTCCCGTCTTCTCCTTAAGGGTTTTAGAAGACTTCTCTTTTCTCACGCTCTTCTTAGCTCTTCCTAATTATGTACTTACTCGGTCGATCCATCTTATCTTCATCTTTCCTCGGCAGCACCGCATTTCGAAGGCGTCCACTCTTGACGTCTCTTCTGCTGTTAACGTCCAAGCCTCGCTCCCACAAAGAAACATGCTCCACATTTAGCATCTGATGAATTGTTTCCCCACTTCACTGCGCAATAGTGTTTTTTGGCGCTTAGTAGATTCTTCTTTTTGCTGAGAGCCCTCTTACTACGTGCTATTCTACTGACTATTTCTTTCTTGCTTCGTCCATCGTTGGTAATGCGGCTTCCTAGGTAACGAATCGCATGGGCATATTAGAGATGTTTTGGCCTCATGTTTCATACGAATATTTCACATTTAGCCGGTGTTGCCTGTGGGAAATTGCTTCCTCGGCTCTCGCTAGGGAGGTCGCGAGGAGTAGTGGGTCAATGAGGGACGCAGTACCAATATTTTTTTAGTTATTTTTGTTTACCAAAGTACAGTATTTTTTTTAGATATTTTTGTTTTGACATTTTTGATTAGGTAATTAAAACAAGAAATTTACATATCGATTATTTTTTTATTATAACGATTTCTATTTTGTTATTATTGTGCACTTATTTTAATATTTTTTTAATTATGAACACTGTTCTGTGCATACGCTTGCCTTGATATCTATACCTCCACTACAAAAACGCACAACAATCGCCCACCGGATCTAATCCGCTCATCTCGAAGCCGAACAATACGAATCCGCTCAGCTGGTAGAAGCTGGAGCATAAACCCTCACCTCTGAAGCTCGGAGAATCAGGCGTGCTACCACTTACACCACCATGCCACTTTCTCAGAGCGAACTTCGGGATGGGTTTTACCGGATCGGCAATCGGGAGATCCGGGTTCGAATCCCGGTTAAGTCAAATATTTTTTCATGGCGAACTTCATCCTTTGGTGTATTTAACTTTGCACCCGTGCGCGTGACTGCGTACTAAGTCACTTGCTGCTGCAGTGCCTTGGAGAATAGGAGATGAGCGTTTATGCTCCGGCTTCTGCCAGCTGAGCGGATTGGTATTGTTGGGCTACTAGATGAGCGGACTCGATTCGGTGAGCGACTGTTGAGCGTTTTTGCACTGGAGGTATAGATATTTTTGTCTGTGCTGCCATATTTAGCGGGTAGCAACCGCACCTTTTGGTCCGTGCGGGTGCGGCCCGTGAGCACCCGCGGCGCGGCGTTTCGGTGAAAGCGCGTGACCTCATTCCACGCCTAACCCTCAAGTAGTCGCGTCGAATCTATGTGGCCCGAGTTTTTTATTTAACGAATAAAACTTACATGCAGTTAAATATTTTAGCAATTTACGCCCCATGCATTCTCAGAGATTACTTTCCTCTTTTAATCCATTCCATTTTCGTGTCCGGATATACGCATTATGTGTCATAATTTAGCGTGTTGACCCGACGTGAATGTTTGCGCCTTGAAAAATACCGCTCTAAGACTCGTGCATTGAATTTTGGATTTGAAGTTTGATATACGAAGACGGTAATTGAAAATTATCTGTAAAAATATGCATCATACCACTGATGGAAAAACAATATAAAATGCGTCAAATAATTTCAGTTTCTTATTACTAAAACCCAGATTTATTTCCAATCATGTGACCATTTTTACTTTAAAGGTTGAAATTCTGATCAAAGTCTTACTCCCGTGGCCATTCGAAACCTAAAAGGTCTTTGGTCTCACCAACCAAGCGCCCTCCACAATCTACGCTCGCCTGCCATATCCAGCTGGGCTCCCATCTTCCTCTTGTTCTTCTATACTTCGTCGTTCTAGCGCATTCTCCGTCTTCTTACCGGTATTTTACCTTCTGGTTTCCCTTCAAGAACTTGTTTCAGTATAGACTCTTCACTACTTCTTTGAACGTGACCAGACATCTTAATCTCCTGCTTCTGACGATTCCCGCAATATTTGGTTCTTTGTACAATAGGGTAGTCTCCTTCATCAAAGAAAACGAAATGCATTGATTACTATTCTATTGCTATAATATTACGCACCATTAGGGTTTTCATAATATACAAATTATTTGGTTGTAGAAATCCCAGTTTAGACTAATGGCAGTGGTCAATTTTAACCTCATCTGAAAAAGGCCAGATTGGCGCCCATGCGATTCCACTCCACGTGACGTCACAGGGACCTAGTTTCTACACGAGAGGGTAGGAGTTTTGCATCGTCTGAGATTACCAATGCATGCATGAGTCACAGAGCTCAGGGAAACATCTCTTAATAATCACTTATTAAAACTGGCTAAGATCGGAAAGTTTCCTTCGTTTGACAAGGTAGTAATAATCCATATTTAAGCCAAGCGCTACCTGCTAGCACCCTGCGTCGTATCAGCGCTCAAGCCTCGCCTCAAGGTCACCTCACAGGGCCGTGACGGGAACCAGAAATACGTCACACGGACTTTTCCCATCATTCCTACTCAGCCGTCGCGTTTTCGCGCGCTTGAAATTTTTCACTTTTCGTTTAATCGCGAAAAATAGATATCGTCATTCGAAAATCTAAGAGCGTGAAATGCGTACTCCAGGAGTAATAATCTTTCGATTTAGGCAATAAAAAAATAATGGGAAACCACCCTATTCTCTTAACTCTGTTTTTTTCATTTCTTCCCTCCCTTCCCTCCATTCCCTCTTTCATGGGACCGAATACTCTTCGTAAAAATTTATTTTCCAACGTTATGAACTTCTTTCGTGATATTATTGTAAAAGCCCTCACTTCTGTTTCAAATAGTCCATGCAAATGAGTCTAACGCTTGTTTCAGAAGGGGTCTAATTTTTTTCTCTGGGCAATATATACTCCCTTTTTGATTTTAAAACATTAAATTTTTTATTCCGCTTCGTGCTCTGGAGCGATCTCTTGATATTAATGAAAATTTTGACCTGATTTTTATAAGATATCAATTTTACCGCCCGTAGTGTATTTTGAACCGGTTGAAAGTTTCGTACTTCGAGAAAAAAACTATTTTTGAAACCTAAGCCCCACCCTTATTTGGTGTTTTATTTCCTTGCTTCATTTGGAAAGGGTTGTATCATTTTTCTGTTGCATAGAGTTCCGTAGTTTGCGTGTCATTTGGACGTCCACCGTGTTTTCGATCGAGAAACTGCGGCCCTTCGCGTCAACGCGTCATTGTGGAGCACATTCGCGTCACAATGGATTCACGCGTGTTTCATCGTGTGTCTTTTTTTTCCTCACCTCCATTCTTCGCCTTGCGCCGCAGATCCTTTCCCAACCGGCTTCCGGGACTCCAGCTGCTTATGACCTGCACGCGCAAGTTGCCTCAGATATTCTATCGGACTGATGGGATGTGCTATGGGGAGTAAAATTGATATGCTATAAAAGTCAGGTCAATTTCTTAGCGTTTAGAGGTCGGTCAAGAGCATTTAGCGGAATAAAAAAGCATATTTTTTCAAATCAGCAAGAGCTTATATTGCCAAGAGGAAAAAATAATATTAGACCCTTACTACTACAAGCGGTAGACTCATTTATATCGACCATTTGAAACTAATAATTGTTGTCGATAAGTATGGGGAGTGAAATCAGTATCCTAAAGCATTATTTCAATTGTTTAATATTTAGAGGTCGGTCTATGAAGTATATATTTTCCCAGCTTTTACGAACGTTACTGGTGTTATTTTAGTATACCGGGACTAGCCACGGTGTTAACTTTTACGTCGTCACCCGCAATGCGCAAATCGTGCGAAAAATCTACAGATGAAAAATCATTCGCCTTGACCGGGGTTCGAACCCGGATCCCTCGATTTCCGACCGGGATCCGGGTGTGGATTTTTCGCAAAGTTACTGGTGTTTCCTACCGCGTGATTTCTGACTCGGCTCCCGACTTTTCTAAGAACTGAGTCGCTTCCAATCTTCAGGTCAGATGAACCCATCTTCAGCCATGAAGATGAGAGCCGACTAGGTTCTCGAAATATCTACAGTAATTTAAGTAATCACCCGTATAGCTTTCCTAGATTCTCTCTCTTATTTGCATTGGATGATGGGACACAATCCGGAGTAACGATTTTATGATGTCGCGTAGTATCCGTTACCAGGGGTGCAGCTAGGAATTAAGGCTGGGGGGGTTTAGGTGCAACTAATTCCGGGGTGTGTGGGGGTATGGACTATCCACCAGGATAAGCGGTAGGTGAGAGATTAATAAATTGCGGAATCTTAGGATAAACGGTTCAAAATGGTGAGTTTTTACGGCTTTTAGAGGGATATTTTATCAATCCTTACACTATTCTATTAGTAATATCAATCCAATTAAGTAAAATCGATTAAACTTAAAAATTTCTCTGAGCTCTGGGGGGGTTTTAACCCCCAAACCCCCCCCCCCCCCTAGCTGCGCCACTGTCCGTTACCATACAGCGGTGGTGATAGGGGGAATTCCGTCAAACAAAAGTCCTTCTCGCTCAGTACTCAGCCAGAAATATGCATCTTTGGGAGCTTAGGAGGTGTGTGGGTTGCCTACATTTTGTTATCAATTTGCACGCATCGTTAAACGATACATTTCATTCATTCAGTTTTATGTTTTGTTAGTCAAATACTGATAGTTAAATTCATCGTTGGTAGTTGGCTGACAGTATGAAATGTAATAGGGTAGTTTCCTTCATCAAAGAAAACGAAAGGCATTGATTTCGATTAGTTACCCACCATTAGTGTATTCAAAATATACAAATTATTTGGTTTTAGAAATCCCAGTTTAGACGAATGGCCACGGTCAATTTTAACCTCATTTTAAAAAGGCCAGATTGGCGCCCATGTGATTCCACTCCACGTGACGTCACACGGACCTAGTTTCTATACGAGTAGATAGGAGTTTTACATCGTCTGAGATTATCTATGCATGCATGAGGCACAGACTTCAGGGAAACATCTCATAATAATCACATATTAAAAATACCTAAGTTCGGAAAGTTTCCTTCGTTTGATAGGGGAATAATAATCTTTATTTAAGCCAAGCGATACCTGCTAGCAGGATACTCTGCTACCTGCAAGCAGCCTGTGTCGTATCAGCGCTCAAAGCCTCGCCCCAAGGTCACCTCATACGGCGATAGCTGGAACCAGAAATACGTCACACGGACTTTTCCCATCATTCCTACTTAGCCGTCGCGTTTTCGCGCGCTTTAAATTTTTCACTTTTCATTTAATCGCGAAAAATAGAAAAATTTAAAAATCTAAGAGCGTGAAATGCGCACTCCAGGAGTAGATAATAATCTTTCGATTGAGGCAATAAAAATATAATTGGAAACCACCCTATTATATCGAAAAATGTGTGTCAGGGGATAGGTTCATCGTCTGGGCTTCGTCGTCTCCCTAGCAGATTGTCTCCCCCCTTTGCTGCGTTCCTTATCCCCACTCGGTCGAATGAAGTGGGAACAGAATTTTCTCGTCAGGTCTATTTCGTGCTTGATTTACAAACACAGCGGAGTCCCGCTAATCCGAACTAATTGGCACCGAACCCTGTTCGATAAATTGATTGCGCTCGGGCACCCGAAAAAATAGTAAAAAAATCGGTTTGAAACGGAAGAACGAATCACGAGCATTTGCAGTGCATGAGATTGGACTTGACTTTAGTTTATTTAACCTGGGTTGAGTGAGGCCAGGTGGCCCCATCTTCTCCCAGCCCAGGGCTCTCTATACAGAGTTTTTAAAAATATGTCATGACATAGGGGTTGGCTCGTAGGCCGGTAAAATGTCTGACTTTCAACAATAACTTAGGTTTCATTTCTGGATCATCCGGCGATTAGTTGTCAAGCCTTTCGGGCAACGTGGTGTTGCCGTCGCCGGAAGTTTTAGCCATATGTCAATAGAAGGCATTAGTGAATAAATAAATAAATATTTGAACATATAAATACACAAATAAATAAAGAATTCGTTTGAAAACATTAAAAGAGCTAGAAGAGAGGGATGAAACGTTGCATAAAACTTTGTAAAACTTTAGATAGCTATAGAAACATTATGACAAAATAAGTATAGTATAAAATCAATAAAAGGACAAGACTGCACTCGCCCTACCCCTTCTTAGATACCCCACACTCACTCTGCTAACTCATAACCTGCCTGGCAAGTTCGACAGTCATGTTAATCAAAGAAAATGTTTTGTCCGGGTCGAAAAACTCAGAATTCAAAACAACTGCATTAAGGCCCCATGGGCGCATATAGGGCGCCTCCGGCACGGCTATCCGACGTTGCAACAACCTGAAACTTTTTCATAATGTTTTTCTCACCATTACGCACAATTTGAGACCACGACTTTTTAAATCGGACCATTTTGAAAAATTAAGCGCCGGCCTAATGTCCCAATCACTACTTACAGTTGTCATTAATTTCCTTTCAGTGCTGATAATTCCTCGTGTCCAGATGACTTGAACAGTCTGGGTCACCTCTCCGACATGCAGTTCATCTTGCACCTCACGGACCCTTGTCGCTATGACAAGTTGGTTAGGCCTTTTTCTGCCACCACTGTGAATGACACAAAGAGCAGAGTGTCCAATGTGACCGCCAGGGTTTATGTTTTCTTCCTGGGGTCTATAGAAGCACAGAGTCTGGTAAGTCATTCCACTCAAGCTATTTACTAAAAAATAACTCACATACCGCATGTCGTAATGGAGATTGCCCCGACGTTTCGCGACCGACTGCTGGTCACATTTTCAAGGGAATAATGCTGGGAAAGGCAGCAAAAACCAATCCTAACACTATTCCCTTGAAAATGTGACCAGCAGTCGGTCGCGAAACGTCGGGGCTATCTCCATTACGACACGCGGCATACACCCGTATGTGAGTTATTTTTTAATCATCATGAGCCGCGAAAGCTTCAATCACAAAAAGCTATTTACTAATTTAAAGTAAAAATATTATTTTAATTAAAGAATACCTTGGAAGAGCTTTTTTGGTGAAAATTTTATGGATGATATCCTATGCAAGGATCTTCACCAGCACTTGGAGGCATGATATGTCTAACGTTAACTTTACTCAGTCCACTCTATCAAATGCATGTTTGAAATCCACAAAGCAGGCATTTACATCCTGGCTATATTCTAAATTCCTCTCAGCTAGGGACCTCATTATCACTATTTCATCTGAAGTTATTCTCATCATTAATGATTTGTTTTCTGTGTTGCAGCAATTCACGGCCCACCTGTTGCTTCAGCTGCAGTGGTACGACCCCCGCCTCTCGTTCCAGAACATCCACGGGCCAGTGGTGGGCGAAAGCGCACTCAAGGATCGACTCTGGATCCCACACTTGTATCTCTCCAACGAGCGAGACTCATTCGTGATGGGCGGAGGAGACCTCAAGGATGTCCTCATATCCATCCAGCCGGATGGAATGGTCCTCTACTCAAGCAGGTATCCGCACAATCACGCGGCTAGAATTTGATCCAAATTACAAGTGCTATTTATCATGGTTAAAAATATTAATGTATTTATTGCTGATTGGAAGAACAGCCAAGCAGCTGAGAATTGTGGAAAGTGCTCCAGGCTGTAATCTTGAAATGTGGTTGGTGGGGAATGATCAAACGTAGTGTGGGTGAAAACTAAGATTGGGGAAGGCAGTTATGTTGTCTTCAGATGCGTGGAGACATTGAGAATGAGAATTCAACCAAGATGGCGTGGGATGAAAAGGGATATTCTTCTATTCACACAAGAAATGCAATATATCTCAGTAAAATATTATATGACTGGAACAGTGCTGAGTGATTAAGAAGGAGGAAGTAAACAAGTCATGAAAACAAATCATGATAAAAGTAATGCAATTTTGACTGGAACTAAAACTAAAGTACTCAGTTAAGGTTGTGTATTATGTACTTTCCCTTCCTTGTTTTCTACACTCCCATTCAATTGGTTTGTTTTTGACCAATTGTCTTGTCTTTGTCCTGGCCTCTCCATTCGCATAAATACTAAAGTTTATAGTTTGTAAGTTGTTCTGTGATGTAATGCGAAGTTTATTATGTCTTATTATTAATTTCTGTTCTTCTGACCCACAGGATCAAAGTGGATCTGTTTTGCCTGATGGACTTGCAGAAGTTCCCATTTGATCAGCAGGAGTGCCCACTTTCCTTTGAGAGCTGTGAGTGTATAAATATTTTTTTAAATAATCATTAGTTTTGAGATTGGTCACGATGTACACATAATTGGAGCAAATCAAACGGGAGAGAAGCATCCCAGATTTAATTGCTCTGCTCTGGGTTGCTAAAGGGATTCCCCAAGATCTACCAGTTTGCTCTGGAGCTGAACAATGTATGAAAATTGCTGAAGAGATTGCTGCAGAGCTGAACTCTTGTAGTTAGTTTCTGCAAGGTCCTATGGTTGAATCCTTCATAAATTGTACTCTTTTAGGCCATATCATTGGAAATCTACATTTATTTTAATATAATTATACAGGTATTATTGGAAATTATGCAGTGTGTTAGAAAATGGATGAAATTTTTTTGGGCTACCAAAGAGAATAAACTTATGGCTCATTGTTGGATTGCCATAGTAGAAAACATGCCATTGCATGAGAAGTGCATTAGCCATGTTTATGCAGTGGATGGTATTAACATAAAGGCAACAGACGAAGTGAAGTACCTGGGAGTTACGATAACCTCGAACCTCACGTGGGGAACACATATAAAGAATATTTGCGGCATAGGCCTGAAGAAATTAGGATTCGTCAAGCGTATTGTGGGAAGATTTTCGGATGAGAAAGTAAAAGAAAGGTGCTATTTCGCTCTCGTCCGACCGCACCTTGAATATGCAGCGAGCTTATGGGATCCGGTGCAGAAAGATTTAATCCGCGAACTGAATAAAATACAAAGGAAGGCTGCGCGTTTCGTCAAAAACGGCTACGGGCGTACAGACAGTGTTACCCAGATGTTAAGCAAATTAGGCTGGGAGCCATTGGAGACTCGGAGGCTGCGTGCTAGACTTAGATTGCTTGAACAATTGAGAATGGATATCTTCAAGAGCGACCCGGAGAACATAATATTAGAGCCACACTATATTTCCAGGTCCGATAGAAGCGATAAATGAAGAGAGATGTTTTGCCGAACGGATAGATATGGGAATTCGTTTTTCCCCCAAACCATAAAGGGCTTTAATAAACGCTAGTCCCAACCTCGTTAGAGTACTTCATTTTTTTAAGCTGTAAGCGGTTGGTGTCCTAACACCCCCTGCCACACGCCTTTTAGGCAGCTTGCGGGGTATTATGTAGATGTAGATGTAGAATTGACTGTAGCCTCATGGTATGCTGGTAAATGTGGCCCATGATGTTACTCCTCACTACAGAGTGGGAATTGGGAAAGAGGGTCTGGAGTGGATTGACAGTGAGTGCAATTGCTCCGACAGCACTTGGGAAATCGAGTTGCTTACTCAGACCTGGAAAAACTAATTAAAAGAATTCAGTGGATGTCAGGGAAACATAAGTAACGATGAATAATATCTTCCTTGCTCAGCTATTCTCTCAAAATTTTGAAATATGAATATGAGTTTGTTGCCAACCTCTTTTCATGAGTTGGTGACATCGGTAGGGTTCTGGTTCATTCATTCATTCAGAGATAATTGCTCATTGAAGGAAGGAGTCCCACTCATTTTCTAAAATGGTAGTGGTAGGTCTGCTGTAAATGTGTGATTTGCCACTCCTTGTTGCATCCAGTCATTTTGGCCACTGAAATCAAATAACATTTTTAAAGGGTTTGAAATAAACAGCATGTGTAGGACAATGAAGTTACCAAAGCACTTTCATGGATCAAGCTGTCATTCATGTGTTGGTTTTTTGAAATATGTACTCATATAGGTATTTCATAAATTAGTTGTTGTTATTTCTTATGAAATTTCTTCAGCCTTCCCATTGATTCCTTCTCTCAATTTATGAATCAGGGACGTATGACACGGACGAACTGCTGCTCTTTTGGGAGCCCAACTCCCCCGTCACCTTGAACGAGAACCTGCACCTCACCGAGTACAACCTGGATGACATGTGGGTCAACAACTCCTTTGTGAGCTACGCATTGCCTGGAAAATCCAGCCCCACTGAGGCCATGTCTGCTCCATTTGGCAACAGGACGGGTGACGGAGGGCGGTTTTTTGCCCACGATACAGATGGTGATGCCAAAAGCTATCGAGGAAAATTTGGTAATTAATCTTTATTTTGACTTCCAGTTTTGCTCTGGCAGGATGTACAACCTTAAATCTTTGTACAATTTTGTAGCATGTACCTGGAATATATGTTTGCTTATACTTCTGAGAGGTTTTCATCAGTATCTATTACAGTTTTCTATTAGAGAAATGTAGATTAGGGGCACAGCTAAGAAATAAGCCTAGGGGGGGGGGGGGGGGTTTAGGCACAACTAATCCTGGGGGAAGGGGGCATGGAATACCTGCCAAGTGCGGTGGCCCTCCCACAGAAAAATTTTATGATAATGGTTCAAACTGGTGAGTTTTACGGATTTCTGAGGGATATTTATTTATCGTTACACTATTATTTAAGTAATATTGATCCAATTAAGTGAAATGGGTTAAACTGAAAAACCTCTCTGAGCTCTGGGGGGATTTTTATCCCCCCCACTCGCTGCGCCACTGATGTAGATGAAGTGCATATGTGGTAGATGGTCGACATTTTTTGATAATACTATATACAGTAAAACCTCTATGTAGTGAACCTCTTTACATAGTAAACGTACATACTTCATACCACCCCTACGGTCCCGTCAGATTTACAAGTAAATTTTTAGGCAAACCTCTTTGTAGTGAACCTCTTTATCTCGTGAAACCTCCACTTATCATACCAAGGAGACACCCCCGAGATGGCCTAACTACCTCCGCAAATCGTATCGAGACAGCTAGAGACCATTAATGCAGCCTCGATTACGTACATACATGGAATGACATTTTCAGCGATAACTATTTCACGCTTAATTTTTTTCTTATACACCTTTAATATGCTGTAATTTTCACATTAACAATTAGTTATAGCCATTTTGTTCTGTATGAGAGCATACCTAACAGTAAATAAGAAAAAAAGGTATCCAACTATCCTAATCATTTTCAGTGACTGTTGAATTAAGAGAGCTCTCGAATCATGGTAAAAATCATGCAGTAGTGCTTGCTTTCTGTCATTATTAAATAATAAATACATAAAGGTTCACTAATGCATGCATGAGTGAACATATATTTATTTTGTCTAAACACATAAATACTATGGTTTAAAAGACAGCAGTCCCTTTCATTTCCGAAGGATATGAAAAAATGGTGCCTATCAGTAAAACCTCTCTATAGTGAACCTCCATACATCAAATTGCCCAAATTTTGGTCCCCTCCATAACGATGTAAAGAGGTTTTACTGTACATATATATTATTATCAAATGAATAGTCCTGGGGATATCAGTGTACAGGGGTGCAGCTAGAATTAAGCCTAGGGGGGGTTTTATCCCCCAAACCTCCCCCTTGCTGTGCCACTTCATTCATTGGATGCAAGTAAATGCTATGGCCCCTAGCCTTTAGTTCATTTTATGTGCCAAGATGCACAGTTTAAGCCAATTTTTGGTTGCTTGGAAGTGAAGTCATGAATGCACATATAAAGTCCAAATGATGGTGGAATCAATGCTGAAAGATTATGTGCACATTTTTCCTTCTACGGAAGTTTTCTCTTTATTTTCTTAAATAATTTTGTGCTGCGTCATAGGCTTGTAGCTGGTTGGCTATCATCCCCAAAAAGTCTTAAATACACTCCATGTGATGGCTTAATATATTTTTGTACTCTCAAATGGGATGAATTCCATTTGATGTCTGATATTATGTTTGCTAGCATAAAAAATAAGAAAAGTTATTCATTGATTATAATTGTATGATGCTATAATGAAGGATTTCGACGAATTTAAAAAAAATTGTTCAATGTCATTGATGTGCTTTTATTATCACACTGTGTGTGACGATTGATGTCACTTATTCATCTGTAGAGAAGAAATTGCATGTGTTAATTTTTCTTCAATTTTTGTCTTTCCTTCAGTTGGAAACTACAGTACTTTGGTAATACATTTCCACCTGTCAAGGCAAATTGGACATTATATAATGGATTATTATCTCCCTTCAATACTACTGGTTGGATTGTCTTGGATTGCATTTTGGCTTGACCCCAATGCTGTGCCTGGACGGGTTACTCTGGGTGAGAGAACACTTTTTATATCACTGCATTGCAAGCACTCGTTCTTATGTCTGAGTAGACTGCATTGGCCAAGGTTCAAGGTAATCTAAGAGATTGAGAATATCCTAAATGATTTCAATAAAACATGTATTGTATGTATAATTAATGTCATTTACTTATCCACGTTTCTGAGAAATGCAGGGGAAAACGATAATTTTACAAACACACATAAATTTCCATGCACACAGTACACCCACATGTATGAGTTGACATGTGAGCATGCATTAATGATTTTGGTGGACTGAAGTGGAACGTGTGAGAATGCATGGACCAAATTGGAACAGTTTCTATTTCCTTTTGATGCATTGGAACAAATTTGGTGGGTACATGGTGCTTTTTGGCATTCAATATCAGTTTCATGCATTTAAACACCTATTGGTATGGGTTTATTTGTCATGTACCCAGGTCTCTTTAAGTGTAGGAGTGTAGTAATCTTTAAGTGTAAACCAAATGAAAAAATGTCACTGATGGATGACAGGAAAAGAGTAAAAGTAGCATATCATTGTAATTATGCTGTAAGTACATACATTATGCTTGTGCCCCCATCAATTGTATGTATTATTTTTGTGATGCCAATGGACTAAATTATCCACTTAGATTCCTTTGTTTTCGCCACTAGAAGATTGAAATAATTTTGAACATTGATTTATTTCTCTGAGTAATCAAACATTATCTTTTAGGTTCCAGCACTTTGCTGACATTCATTACGTTGACCAGAAATACTGGAACAGCTCTGCCCAAAGTGTCTTATGTGAAAGCCACTGAAATCTGGTTCATGGTGTGCACTGGTCTTATCTTTGGATCTCTCATCGAGTTTGCCTTTGTCAACACTATTTGGCGCCGCAGGTAACTTTCATCTCAGTGGGGTTTACGAATGGAGTATACAGTGAAGATTTAGATTGTTGCAAAGTCCTGCCATCAGCCAAGCTTGAGCAATTCCCCATCTCAAATCGTGTCTCAGAAAACAAACCCTTATGGTTTCAAAGTGATTTTTCGTCCTTTCGTATCTTTGCTGCAAATGTTCTTTACTGTATAAATTGATCCATTTTGTTCCCATGAAAATGACTTGAATTTTATTTCCATTGCAGAAAAAATGTGGAATTGAAGAAGGTCAATAGTAAATACATTCTAAGGTCTACGTTGACTCCAAAGATGCACCGAAAGTACAATGGAATGAAAGGCAGCAGTCCCACGGGCTCTGGAGAACTTGACAGGTCTTGGACATCTGTTGCCGACTTATCTGAGTTGAAGAGACGATCCTACTTCAACCGAGAGGTAACATTAGATAAAGTTAGATGGTTACCTGTATTGTATTGCTGACTTTTCAACCCTGTGGTCATGGTGTCAAATTTGAACCATGGTGGCTAAGACTTTTGAGAGGTGAAGCATGTGCTGGAAAAGTGTACTCTAACATTCTGCCCTCTCTTCCAATCAAGTCTTCTCTTATCATCTTAGTTTCCCAAATGCTTTCTTTCTTTAAAGGGATATTTAGGAACTTACCCTTCTCACCCAAAGGAGTCCATCTCCTGTATGAACTACATTCCATCGCGATGAACTACGAACCTTTCTTCCAATCCATTATTGCACTATGTAGTGCAATGCTATTCATTATGTTGGTGATTATTTACAGATTTCCTTGGTGTTTAGTGTCAAAACAATTGAGCTAATTATGGATTTAACTCAATGAAATACTTGTTTTGTAGATCGATACCTACCAGAGAATTTAACTCTGTGAGTACTTTTCAATAATCCATCACGTAATGGTTCACCCCTTGAGAACCTCAACATCAGTGTTGCATGAAGAGGGGACAGCTGACACCTGCAATGTCTGGAAAATTTGAAAAAATTATGATCTTTAACCCTTTCGCTGCTGTTCAATCTCCGAAAACCTACTCCTCACATGCGGCAAAAAGGTTAAAATGCGTTTCGTGGGCCCACGGAGCAGGTACTTCAATAATGGGAGTGGTACACCCTTTGAAGGGTCGCTAATCCGCCACCCTATCCTCGACGAGCTCACCCACGCAGGACTGTCTCCTCGACCCTACCAGCGGGGGCAGACTCCTGTGGACGTACTTTTTCTTCGTCCCAGCCATGCAGTCAGCACTTTCGCTGAAGCAATCCGAAAGATTGCTAATCCGGGACTCGGGACCGTATTTCTGCGATGAAAAATAACGATTTAGTTAACTTTGCTGAAAACGTGGCTGCGGACAACCGGAAAATGGCCATTTTAGCAAAGTTAACAAAATCGTTATTTTTCATCACAGAAACACGGTTCAAAGACATACTTGATTGCTTGATTGGCAGGAGTGCAATAAAAAACAATCATTTTTTGATGATCGGATTGATTGATTGATTTTCAAATTGCAGTCCGAGCGGTCACTTTTGGGGAGGTAGGGTCGATGAGACGGCCCTGCGTGGGTGAGCTGGTCGAGGATTCCGAGTCCTGGATTAGCAACCTTTCGGATTGCTTCAGCGAAAGTGCTGACTGCATGGCTGGGACGAAGAAAAAGTACGTCCACAGGAGTCTGCCATTCGGACGTATTGGGTACGTTCACAGCAGTGAAAGGGTTAAGGTGGCTCACAAATGGAAGTTTTTATTTTACCAGTTTAACGAACAATGTTTAAAAAATATTGATCAATATCTACAAGCCACTTATCTAAGCATATCAGACCTTGAATGCGTTATCCCTGAGAGGTATGGCATGCCTCCAGTGGACTGAGAAAGGTAATGAAATTCATGGCCTCATTATTAGGAAATGGAAACAGTACATAGTGGGGACATCAGGAAGAGAATTGCATTGGGAAAGGAAGCATTCATGAACAGGAAAGAGCTTATGAGAGGATCATTGATTAAGTATGTTGAGAAAAGACTAGTGAAGTGTCTGACCTTCACTGCATGAAAAAATTCATGCTGAGAAAGGAGGACAAGGAAAGACTGGAGGTATTCAAGATATATATGCGGATAAGAATGGAGAAGTTGAAGTTGAAGTGGATGTGAAGGAAAAGGAATGACAAAGTGCTGGGCATGTTGGGTGAGGAGTGGGAACATGAAGAGGGGATTTGGAAGACACGTGGTTTGGATATATGTAGATATGTAGTACTTTTGGGAGGGGTTGTTAAAAACAGTATTAGTGGGAAGAATATTTGGTAAGCAAGGGAGAGGAAGGAAGAGAATAGGCTTTATAAATACATAGATTGAAAGAGAGTAAGCCCCAATGTGATATTTATGGGAAAGTCCATGTTGGGAGGGGAAAAAGGCCTGACTAACTTGCAAAGCACTCCATGTAAACCTATCTTAACTGGTATCCTTTCATACATTTACATAAATACAATACCCTCTAAGTTAACCGTGCTTTACAATGGATTCGACTGACAATGTGAGCTAAATTAGCTTGCACTTTTTAAAACTACAAATTCCACCAATTTTGATTATATGTATATTTTGATTTTGATATAGAATATTTTTTTTCACAGTATTTTGTATGCATTGGTTCTGTGGCGTGCACTAAATGGATTGGTGCTAATACTCTTTACACTTATTTTTTGTCCATAAATGATTCTAATTCAACATGTGATGTAACTCAGTTTACAATCAGTCCTCTGGAGTGAATTGATTTCTTAAAGCAATGGTCAACTGTGTTCTCCTCATCCCCGTTGTCTTATTTTTTCTACCTGAATCTCTTTGTTGCTGTAAAGAAGTCTAAATGGAGCAATTTATTAATTGTAGAGTACATATGTGGATGGATTTGGTTAGTCTTGATTGACTTTCGTAATGCATTTATGTAAGTGACATGCACACTGATTTAATAAGTTTGGGAAAAATTCCTTCTGCATGATTTGATTACGTATTTATGCTTACTTGATTGCAATTGGTAACAACCGCAGATGTGCATGGCATTTTTCAGAATTGTTTTAAATGCCAATGGTTTTGCTCTTTTTACCAAGTTAGACCTTCAGTGGTTGCTTGAAAGAAGTATCGTACTTTACCAAAACGGCTGTTTTTAACCCTGAAACCCTCAAGGTACCAATGTATCAGCTTTCAGTTTTTGCCTTAAAACTCCCAAAGGGCTGATACATTGGCCCTGTGTTTAATCCCGCATAAAAATGTTTATTTATTATATTTTGAGTTGGTTTCACTTTCACACTAAAGATAATATGTTTATCTCTCCTGAGGAAATGTTAATTCTTCTACAGTATTTAGTGTTCAATATGAACAAGAGGAGTTGCCTCTTCTTTCAAAAGCTTGACTCACTCTTGAATTGGTTTGAGCTTTCTGGGAGTGAAAAGAGAAACTGCGGTGGGAGCGTAAGGGTTTAGAGAGAACAGTCTCCTGACCCATGAGAATGTGTGAGCTCATGTTTTTCTGAACTCTTGCCCCTGCTGCTCGGCACCACTTGGACGTGATGCACCAGGGCCTTCACAAAGGGAACAGTGGCAACATGCTGTCGGTGCAGTCAATGGAGTCGCTGGGTCGCAATAATGCCGAGGGGGACATCTTCCCATCCACCATGACGGTCGACTCGAGCCTTTGCACGGTGCCCATGGAGGGCCACGACAAAGGCGCCGACTGCGTCAGCGTCACCATTCCCGTTCCGAATAAGGAGGGTGAGGCTGCATCCAAGAGTTTCACGACAATGACGCCCCAAGAGATAGCCACTTGGATTGACAAGAGGAGTCGAGTTTTCTTCCCGGCTATCTTTTTGATATTCAACATCCTGTATTGGGGATTCGTGTGGATTTAAAGGACATTGCGGTTTCACATTTTGTACGCGACTTTGATTTGGTGCTCAGATTGAGAGAATGAAACACTCTCATTAGGGACTTCAGCTGGATTGCTGTTGAAAATGTGTAGAACATTCTTGCGAGGTTGACGGTGGTTCCCCTGTCTATACTCAGTGGTAGAATGATTTGTGCTGTGTTTAGCTATTCTTTTGAGTGACTACTCTATGAGAGTGTTTATTGATGCAATTGACGTGCTAATTAGAAAATAATATTTAACTACAGCATAGACAAATCTCAGGATGTAAGTTTAGGTACCTTAAAATTATCTTATAATTGAAGAGTAGCATATTTCTCTTTCGGGCATTTCTTTTTCTTCATCACATTTGATATGGATCAGTTGTGGTTAGTGTGATTTATTATTCAAAATATTAAATTCAGAAATTGTTTTAGATGTTTCACATGACTTTTAAAGAGCTTGAATCACCCTGCATTATTGCTATCAACTTTCAGTCCTCCAATATTGGCCTCGTAAGGGACTTGATTTTTTTAAGTTTTACTTAGGGAAAATAGTGATCATCCACATACTATATAGACTATAAAAAACATTTTCATTCTCACCATGAGATATCATTGAATGTATTTCTGCTTATATGTTGTGAAATTGTGGTTGAGTTCCTTTGCATCCAGTGCATGATATGGAATTTGTTTTGGACCTGAGGTGCTGAGTGCCCTGTGGATGAAGAGCTTTTGATATTTGAAATGACATTGTTGATGGGACATTTCCATTGATTTATCTCAAGGATAACGGGGGAGTTTCACCATTTTAGTGCATGTGGTGTGAGAGTGGAGAATTTCTGTCGCCTGTTTACACTGGATAGGTGACAGTGCTGCATATTATTGGCTCAAGGAGCACAGTGATGTCTTTTTGATGTCCTTCATCATCTATTTTTAAAAATCATTTTTAGACAAAAAGATATCATGCAGATATCACGTATCCTATCATGTCATTTTGGAAATGATAGCAGTTTTTTCACCAAAATGATATTTATGCACCATTTATATCATTTTGATCTTAAATGGGTATCTATTCTAAAAGAAGAAATCATTTTTCATTAATTTCTGAAAATTCCTTTGCTAGAGTGTTATGAATAAAATATTAGCTGGTCATATTTCCGCCAGTTACTAATACTTCGCCTGGTGATATATTAGTGGTATAATTTTTCAATCAAATTTTGATACAGAGGGTCTTTTTTGTAAATTTTTCATCATTCGTGCTGTTATCAAATTTTAATATCCAAAGTGATGTTTAAAATATATCCACTTTTATATTACCTAAGGGACGGGGTCATAAAAGTGATATTGGTGTTATGAAGTTGAAGTCTTGTGGGTGTAAAAGTGGTTTGTGATGCTGTTTGGGTGTTGGGTGCAAGCATCCATTGATGCATCACTGAGTGAGTGGCCATCTTAATGACTGTATCACTAAAGTTCAATCTATGCATCACAATGATATGGAGTCAGGAATATCGTCGCTCATGTGATGTGAGAGAGGAAATCGTTCCCATCTGAATGCATATACATAGATACGTGACAGTGCTCCATTCAATTTGATCATTCACTGATTCTTGACAGTGTTTTCACCATTGTGATTCTAGAGAGAGTTTAAATTACGTTTATCAATGTGAAAGTAATTATTATTGTCTAGCCTTGAAATCTTTATGTGCAGCATATACACGCTAAAAAATTCAGCATTAATGCTGTGGCAAATCATTTGCCGTGCATGAAATATTTGGCTGCTGTTGTGCCATTGTCGATGGCACCAACTTGTGAACTGCATTGTATCCCACATGTGCCTCTGTGCCGTCCAACTTTTTCGAGGGTTCAAGAGGTCTTCCGCTTGTGTTCCACTAGCATTATCTATTCATGGCTGCCATGAAATGCCTATTCCGGTGAAACACCCAAGAAGATCCTGAATAATATATACTGGAAAAGAAACTGAATCTGACACTTGAGAAGTTAGAAAATTAGTTAATAAGCGAATAGTATCAATGAAATACATAAATTGCAAATGTTTCATGAGGCATGGTCAATGCTCATGAAAGATGCATACTCTTGGGACATGCCTGCATATTTCTGTATTTTTCTGGTTGGTCTTGCAAGATGGTTCTTGCCAGATTAATCCATCACAATGCATTATGAATCATGGATTAGATTTTGGTCTGTTGCGGAATATTCTTAGTTGATAGTAGCAATTGTTTGCTTCTATATGCCTTCATTGTATAAAAAGTATTCCATCATTCACCTTAGTACAAACTAATTATTTTATCATTGGAATAAGGTAAGGCATTATTACTCATAACTTTGTTAGGTTCTCATTAGGAATGATGCAAATGATTGTTTTGAAAGTTAAATGGTACATATATATGTAAGTGCTTTTTTGTAAACTTTTCTTTTATACCAGTAGACAGTTACCTCTCATTTTTTTAAATAGAACCAATCAAATCATGATAACACCACGGGCACTTCGTTGGGCTTATACAAAATGAAAATGCAATGGATTCAATAAAGACCTTTATTTACACATTTCGTTAGCTGAAACTTTTTTATTGGTTGATGAAATAGTGTCAAAGAAATGGAAATTATTTCATAGGAATTACTATTTTCATGGCTGCAAAAAACAGTTAATTCCAGAAGCTCATGGAGGATTTTTTTTCATTTCATGCTGATGTTTCAGCCTTGAGACCGTTAAATCACAGTTACTCATTCAATTCTCAGAGCACTCTCTTATGAATAGTAAAGTGATGGTTCCTGTACGTATGTCTATCCTTTAGGTCACATGTTTGAAAGGTGCATGGTGTATGAATTTTAGAATCCACTAAAATTAAATGATGCTAGGAACATTACCAAAAAGCATAGAATGGATTCCAATTATGTTTTTGATCCAAGGCAAAATACTTTTACATAGGTATATTATCAATTCAAACATATTTTTTCGCTGCACAAATGTCAACTTTTTAAATACGCCAGTCACTCTACTACACATTGAGATGATATAATGTAATCTCTTCTTGTTGTAATGGCACATGAACATTGTCAATGAAATTTCTACAATGCAGGGCAATGATACACTTTTATATGTTGCAGTTCAATAAATAGCGCACACACATTTAAAACACATTCATTAATACATATATATTTTTTGAACAACATACTCGTAAGCACATATATAACGAGGCACATTCCATTTTGACAACAGCTGGTGAATAACTGGGATCAATTTTTACCAACCTATCCTTTCAAAGCATAGGCATTCCTATCATTTGCTGTGGAACGTAATTATTATCCTATTTTTATAATTAAGATGTTGATATTGCACTGAAGTCATGAGTGAGTCTTATGATCTTTTTTGAAAACATTTCTTGGAACGCATTTCACTGATTTCTTGATGATTTATCATTTGTAAGCGGCTTTAGTTTACATTTTTTGGCCAAAAGCCCATAAGCTATGATATTAGGGATAGAATGTACTTGGAGTCCCCTTCGCAAAATTCAAGTTTTGTGCATCATAGTATTTCAACATTCAGCTTATACAGACCAGTGTTGAGTAAGAAAACCCTAAACAAACTCACAGATTTTTCACGGCTTTAAATATCCAATTTTTTCTCAATTCCATGTCATTGGGGTTATAATTATTACACATTTACCAAAGGAAATATGCAAGCTTCATATGGTGAATATGAGTGGGAGTTTTTGCTGCATGGATTTATGTGTAAATTTTTAGTTTTTAGTGAGGACATGCATTAACATTCTCCCTTTGCATATCATGGAACATGACAGACAAGTAGCTATTCATAAAAATATCCTCTTGTGACGTGATGCAACAGAATTGTAGCACTTGAGCTGTAAAAATTGGAAATATGACCTGCCATTGTTACACTTGAAACTGCGCATACTGTGGACATTTTGTCGAAATGAATGATGTTTGAAAAAATATTCTACTCATAAGAAATGCTATAATTTATCACTAAAACTCCTAATGCCGTAAAGCAAGTTGAAAGAACAGAAAATGAAATATCTGTTTATACTTGTGATGTCGTGACTTGGAAAGCACTGAATATGTACAAATGCATACAATGTAACAATATTGTGAACACTTTATAAATATTGTTTCATTAAGTACTTTATGTAAAAAAATGTCTCTTCCAGTCTAAATACAAAATTTATTAAAAATAAAAAATATCATAAAAACCTCCTTGGAAAGTGGATTTTTAATCAAATGTTTGCTTATCGATCAAAGTGCTGAGGAATTCCACATTGAGCCACTGTTGCGATCTATTTTGACTTTCGTTTAGGATTCAGTCCCCCATGTATTTTACTCATTCCTTATGTATTTAACATTCAAAGACAAATAATTGCACGATGATTCCAATTGAAATGACCTTTTCCATTTATGTAAATATATTATTTGCCTGAAGCAATGTCTTTCTTAAAGTGAAGCCTGAACGTAAGGGAAACTCATTTAATTCATATCTTATGTATTATAAGGAATGCTGTTTATAGAAAAAGCCATATTTGGATGCTGATAACTTTACCATTCCCGGTTGTTGAGTTTTAATATCTCATTCATAAATTTTAATTGCTATTAGTCAAAGGTAATGCATTGAATTAAGTCATTTGATTTTCAGGTACTTGGATCATGAAGAATTAATCGTACCATTGTGGGCTCGTCTCAATAGTTTGTGGAAATTGAACCCTAGTACCTTTTCCCACAGAGTGCCATCTTTCTTTTGATCTTTTCATGAATATTCCAGTTGTCAAGCAAACTGGAGCTTGAATGACTTCTAGTAGAGGAAGCAAAAATTGCATTCCTTTGATAATTGTTGCTGCACGTGGGAAAATTCATAGATATTGTAGTCGATATTTTCAAATGGAACACGGAAATGTTTTACAAAAACATTTTAAATGCACATTAAATTGCTAGACAGTGGACCCTATTTCCATTGGTCTGATTCACATGGCTGTGTATTACGAGCAACTCAGGCTCATGTCCCTTTGTTTTCAGACCACAACCTGTTTGCTTTCTTGTTCAAGCCTCTTGTTTGGCAGCCTCTTGCCTGCTCATCATTACACATAGAGCCAGTGTCGACACTTGAACCGGCTCACAGCGTCCATTCCTTCCCTCTTTATCTTTTCGTGTTCTTCAATAGGGGATATGCTGTACGCGAGGCGCTGAAATTGAGAGAAGAATTAATTTGATGTTAGGTCTAGGTAGGGATGGTGTGCATTGCTAGAGTCTAAGGGTGAGATCCTTATTTTTTTCAGGGAGCATTAATTTCACTTCATCACTCCATGCTCATGGATTGAACTGAAGTGATTTTGGTGCAAGCTTGACCAACCTATAGAATAGGGTAGATTCCTTCATCAAAGAAAACGAAAGGCATTGATTGCAATTTGTTACCCACCACTAGTGTATTCACAATATACAAATTATTTGGTTATCGTGTGACTGTACAGCACTTTATGTTGCTGTGCTTCTTCCTACGCATGTTATGGTGCTCCCTAGGTATGGGAATGATTCCACTTGCTCCAATAGCTCTCCTCCTAGGTGGATGTTGGCCACTGCTTTCTCTCTCTCTTTCTCTCTCTCGCATATCTTAATCTTTTTTCTTCTCATTATTTTTCGATTTGTATTTATGGAACACTTCTTCAATCGCATTCAGTGAGTTCTGTACATCACTTAAACATCCTGGTATGATAGTGATATCTCTGTGAATACAGCATATTCATTTCTTCTCTTGATTCCTTGTCCTCCAATTTTCTTCATTGTTTTTTCCTCCATGTACATATTGAAGAGTGTTAGTGATGGGTTTTATCCTTGAAGGCCCCCTTGATTCATTTTGATCTCCATGATTGTTCCTTCCTGCATTCGTATCGCTGACTTTTGGTCATGATAGAGGCGGTAGTAAATGCTTCTGCCATTGAATTTCAAAGCCAATTTTTTCCATAGTGCTGAACATCTTATTCCATTCCACATCATCAAATGCCTTCCCCAAGTCCATGAAGGCTATTGACAGCTTACCAATCCATTAAAAAAATATGCTAAGTACGTATATGCCTTATGAAGTTTTTGCTGCTTACCTCTTTGCAAGTACCGGGGGTCTTTGCTATCCTTATTATGGCAACGAGTGGAATCATGACGACAGATGAGAGAGCTAAACTCCAGCCGACCCACTCTGCCCAGATGGGATATGAGTAGTCATTGTACTTGAGAGGTTGGTGGTAGATAAGACCAAAGAGAACCACACCCTGCAATGAAGAAGAAAATAATTTTAAAAATCCACAACAATTGTATTAATGGAAATCTCTTATGCCAGATATTTATGCGAAAGAGAACATGACTGGTGAAGATTTAGATGGATAGATAAATATTTTATTGCACTAGGACAGATCACTTGAGTATAACATCCTTATTAAACAAAGTTTTAAATCTAGGTTCCTGGGATGGTGTAAAAAGAATAAGTAAAATTAGAATGAGCAAAGGAAAGTAAAAGCCCAAATATTGTCTCCAGGTACAACTATGTATGTACCATTTTCATCTCAACCATTTCGTAACTTTTTAAGTACTTAAGCTAGTGAGCTCTCAGCAACTGCTGAATAGTGTATAATTATTGAACTTAGGAACTAATGAATAGTTATTGATAATGAAGTTCTCTATCACTAACAGTATTTCAATCTGGGTCCAGTATTTGTGGATTATTATCCTTATACCTTATCCTGTATATCTTATCTCACTTTAGTCTCAAACTTTTGGGTAAATTTTGAAATAATAAATATCTCTTTGTAACTCATCATTTGTATACTTAAAATTGTGCAATAAATGAGGATAACTTGAAAATTTTACTGTAAGAAATAATATATTTATAAGAGAGATTATTGGCTAATATAGAAGAGCTTTTCTATGCACAGCTGATATATAGCGCTATGTGATGTATCATATTAGACTCCTGGCTATAATTATCCTTCAACATCCAAAGCTTTGCTCTACTTGAGAAATTAATTTTTAGTATTTGCATCAATTATTCACACAGTTAGAGTTGAATATTTCCCAGTTATATTGATGATAATAGATATTTAGGATTGGACGTACGATAATGAAAGTCGGACTGATAAACTTCCAGCAGATCCGCCAATATAGTCCAGGTCTGGATCCAAGCATGGCTTCCACGTCGGAGGAGAAGCGGTCCAAACCTGTAAAGGCATAAAAAGAGGATCAGTTTTAATCTCAGCATATGAAAAATTTTGGAAGATCCATCAGGTCGTATCAAGCTACGTATACATTTATTATGGATTGCTTAGTAATGTGTTCACAAACAATATCTTCAGTTTTCATTTTCCCTCATCCTACATGCTTGGTATAGAAGGCGATCATTATGTATGCAAAATGCAATTTTGTCACCTAGTCAGCACAAAGGAAGAGACATAATTGTTTCTTTCAGGTTTATTATGGAAAACAAAGGGTCATGCAGCTTACCATAAACTAAATTTCTTCTGTAATGCCAGGAGGAGATTTTGGGAAAAAATTGGTAAGGAATTCCATTAAATATCCTCACTTTAACGTAAGTGCTTACACTGCATGGGTGCCAAAGGTAGCTGGATAGTGTGCTATAATTATTACATTGTTCAGAGATATGTCTGGCGTTAAGATAAATCCCACTGATGAAATTCAGTTGCATTGGCATGTGGAGTGAGTTGGTTAGTCTTAAATGGTCTTGTAAAATGGCTGAACTTGGTAGTGATGACAATTTATGCTCATTGGCTTTGGAATGATATTATTTTGTTATCGCAAAAAAGTATTGTTACAGCATATATGCATAGACTATATTCTGAAAAGATTCAGACATTTTCAAAAAATGCTGATGTGTACTTTTTTCATTCATGGTTAAATATATACTGAATTATTAATTTGAAAAAATTATTTCTAATGCTCAATGTCATAAAATTACTAAAATCACATCACCAAAAGTAGCAGATTTTAAAATATATATATATTATTTACAGAAGATTTACAAGTATACTAACAAGTTTGTTAGCATATCTTCACTTGCATATATTTCACTAAAAGGCATAACTGTCGAGGGCTACAGTCTGGCCACCAAGAGTTGCCTGATGACAGGCAGAAGGGTCTATACCATTTTTCCGAACTGACGGCAGCTGGGTGGAAAATAGAAACTAGCGAATGAGAAGCGCTGCCCCTTCCACCTCTCGGTTCCCCTCCATCCCCTTCCCATTTCCCCTCCATCCGGCCGACCGGCGTTGCCAGTATTGGGAATAACGGTACATTCGGGGGCGGCAGAACGAGGGCTGTACGATCTCATAAGATTCGGCTTGGCAACTCTGCTAGCTGGAGAGCGATGTGCACTGCACGGAGTTCGGAGAGAGACTGCGGGCTCTTCCACACTTCCTCCTGTCGTTCTTCTGTGATTGGCTAGATGAGTGGGTGGGTTTCGAGCACGCTCAAGGTCAGCCGCCGTCAGTTCAGAAAAATGGTATAATACAGGGTGGAGAGCAAGGTTGCCTGGTAAGAAAGGGAAATGCC
The DNA here is from genome assembly GCF_921293095.1 of Ischnura elegans. Classification (NCBI taxonomy): domain Eukaryota; kingdom Metazoa; phylum Arthropoda; class Insecta; order Odonata; family Coenagrionidae; genus Ischnura; species Ischnura elegans. The sequence goes on along the minus strand of NC_060248.1, from coordinate 13,883,579 downwards.
CATGTTAAATGTAAACAAAAGGCTTCCGTGAAGAAAGGAGCCAGGAGGGATTTTGAGTGTGAAGGACACAAAGGAAGAATCCCTTTGTTTTGGTGATTCGCAGAAAGGGTTTGTTTTGGTGGTTCAGGCTTGTTTCGGTGCTTCATATGCATGTGACAACATTGTGTAACTAGGTGAGGGTGTGAGGTGCGTTTGGGGGACAGCGATTGGTTGCAAACCATGCTGGCGCAGGGTTCTCTGCCCCTCATTTTGGGCCGTCATCAGTCAATTCTCGCCAGCCGGACTATGAATGTAACCCCTCCAAATTAATACCTCTGCCCCCTAGAAATGTACTCTTCTCCTCAAAGGAACAATACCATATGATTTATGTGCCACAGGGTTGATCAGTTTCATTGGCTATTCGTAGTGTAGTTGTTGTACTAACCATAGAACCAGGAGACAGCAATGGCTTCAAACAATGCAGAACATAAAAGTGAGATTCCAGCTGAATAAGTATCAAGGAGGTGAAAAATGTAGATGCCTCCCTGCAAAGAAACAAGCATTTGTCATTAGGAGAAACATTGTTGAAGAAAAGATTGAATAGATTCTACTACATACTTGTTACTAGTAATGGTCTCGAATATTAACTGCGATTGAATACAGTTTCAATGTGAAATCCATTTTACTACAAGTATCAGTTACTTACTGTCCAAAAGAGTAATTGATTATAATTTCTCAGGAGGAAGGGGCTCATAGCAAAAGTTGAGCTGAGCTGAAGTATGAATAATGAACGCAGAGATATATGGCTGTGGTAACATGATTCCTCTTGTTTTGCCAAAAATGATTTTTTAAATCTTATTTCTTGGCAGTTTTGGCTCTTAAGAAATGCATATTAGTACTTTACTCTTTAAGTGCTAACTGGCTAGAATACAAGATGTGATATGTCTTTTGAACTCCTCAGAAAGTGGACAGGAGATAGTAGGGATGACGTACGGGTGTGACGTTCATGAGGGCCACCGAGAAGGAGACCAGAATGGCAAGGAGCGTGAAGATCTCTCGTGCGTAGCGTCGCCCGTGGAACACGCTCTTGAACTCATCCATCAGACCTGTGATCACACACTCCATTCCTCCCATCTGAAATTAATAGGATAATAGTCACGCGATAGTTAAATACTTCGTGCATGGTCTGCATTTGTGCTACATATACAGCATACTCCTGATTATCTGGGGTAATGATGGGAAGAGTCAGCACGAACAATCGGAAAATACGAATAATCCATATTTTCCCTTGAATATCATTTAATTTTCATGATTCTTATAAATCAAACGATTAAAATTATTTATGCACATCGTCTGTTATTTTATACTTCTTTCCGGAATCATTAAAAGCTTTCTTTTCCCCACCGCGATCTTTTTAGAAGCGAAAACGTGATTGTACTCGCAAGCCTACTGCTCCATGTTATACCTGGTTTCTGAAAACCATGCATCTGTGGCTGCAAGATCATGGATTCAGAAAAGTGGTTTCCACGAATGCTTCAAAACCACTGTGCGATGTTTAAAACTAAAAAAAGAAGTTTAAAACTTATGCACAGATGAGCCGTAACACGGATAAACCACAGCCGGATAATGGGGAGTATGCTGTAATATAGGTAATATTGGCCTCACAACTTGATTATAAATTTTATTATTTTCACAAACACTTTTACATGTGAAAACCATAAATGATCATGGAGCATCTGAAGAAGTATGGTTTGACATCACCAAACCCTTATTCTTGGCAGAGGGAGTGAGGTTAGATTCGGTGTGAACCAAGCCTCTTTCCCATTCAGGACCAAGTACATTAACCTTATTGTATGCCACACCCGGAACCTGAATCTTCAGGACAGGCATCTTGCTACAGAACGAGATTGTCCCTCAACCAAATGTTCTTTAAATACTAAATTGCATGCATTAACATTGAATTAATGTTTCTTGTCCGTATTTCAGTAACATTGCCGTGATGAAAAGACTACCTAATTTCAGTTGTGCAATGTAAACAGAGTTACTAATGAAACGCTAAAAATGCAAATTACCTATTTAATATGCCACTAAATCACTTTTCATCAATTTGAACAGTTTGAAAGAGTCTTTGTTGATATGTCAGCAGGGTGTGTTGGTTGTGTTAAAGATGAGTGAAGGAACTGTTGATGGAGGGAGATGAAAGATTGGAAAGGTAATGGGCCTTAGACATTTCTTTTTCCAATTTTTTCAGCTGCACTCCCTGTATGGCAATTGCCAGTGAATGTCATTAATTTTTCAATAATCTCTTGAAAATAAGTTATTTTGTATTTAAATTCATGTTGAGACAAGCAGAAAAAAACTTGGTAAGATTTCCCTGGATGACCAATTACATAACCATGGTTTTGTCAAGCAGTCAAAATCCTGGTCAAGCATGCTTGTCTGATAAATCTTCTAGTGGAAGTTTGCCAAGTTTTTTCTTGCCAGTTTAGCATGAATTATAGGTTCCATAAAGATATGCCGCATACAATCTTATTAGTATTTAAATCCATCAGACGTGTACATATAACCTATGAGAACTCTGGTAAACATTTATTTTGAGCTGAAATGAATGAGAAAGTTCATATCAGTCACATCATCAAAAATACAAAAAATTATATTCTGTACGGGAATGGAAATAATTTTTTTTCTGCGAGTACTCACCGCACTGTCCAGTCCCAGCATGATTAGCATGAAGAAGAACAGCATGGACCAGATGTGTGAGCCAGGCAGTGTGGCCACGGCCTCTGGATACACTTGGAACACCAGGCCTGGGCCTGTTGCATGACAGACGAATGACATATTTCAATGAATAGTCTCCATAATGGGAAAAATGCTTTTAAATAGTTTAGTTCATGTTTTTTATGTACCCTCCCCCCCTCCCCCAAGCCACTGGTATACGAGACCCAAGCCAGGGGTTAATTATATAATTACTTGAGCCATATAGGTTCAAGTGCAACCCTTTTCCACACCCTTCCTCGACCTCCAAGAGATAATCCTGGTTCTCGAGTAACTTGTTTAGTTTTATCCATCCCTTTGCAAGTATAGGAATAGATAAAATAGTGTAAGTTGATGAAAATTCAATCCCTGCCAAAAACCCTTACAGAACCTTGCCATCAGCATTCCACATTCAGTTGTACGAGCTTAAAGGTGGGGTGGGGGGAGAGAAAAAATGCCTCTTACTCCCCTGGCATTGCCAATCATTGCCTCTTTGGCATTGCCAATCTTCTGAAAGTGGCCGCCTTTTATCCGATCACTTTTGATAAAATCATTATTACTCATTGTATGACCTCAATCATAAGATGAACTTGATTGCTCCATCATCAGGAGCACAATTGGTGTACATGTTTATTGAACTCTAGAGTATTTGAATTAGAAAAATAAAAAATGTACTATGACTGGTAATATCTTCTAGAGGAACCTCACGCTCTGATGGCTATCTCTTGAGGACCCAGATTATCTCTCAGAGGTCAAGGGAGGGTTCGGGAAAGGGTTGCACACGAGCCATAATTACCCCTGGCTTAGGTCGCGTATATCTGAGGCTCGGGGGGGGTGGGGGCCCACATAACTACCATGAACTTTTGCTTGCTACGATGCCAGTTGATGAAATATAAACGGATCACTGGAAATAGTTAGTCGCTTTTCTTAGAATTGATGCTGTTGTTTTTGCTCTAATTTTTTGAATTAGACATGATGGGAGAAATAAGACCGTGGTAATATTCCACACAATTTTCATGTTCTCAACCAGTTTCCACACTTCACTGCTCCAATTCTAAGGGCAGAACTGCCCAGGAGAGTTAAGGCTCATCTCCCCATGGAAGTTAGGAGCTGTACCCTCAAAAATGATGCAGGAAGTACTGAAACCAGTTACATATGTATGTATCGTTATAGATGCTCCACTGGGTTTGACACATGGAGAATTTTGCAGATTAACCTGGCCTGTGTCCTCTCCTAACTTGGACTTTCGTCTTCAATTCACATTCAGTACGTCCCATGCCCTTTCATTCTACGTATATAAAAATCCTATTCTCTTCCTTCCCCGAGTACCTATTTACCAAACATTCTTCCTACTATCACTGCTTTTTAACATGCCTTCCTAATACAGTGCTCATTCCACCCAAACCCTTTGTCTCATCCATTTCTCACATGGACGCTTCCTCTTCCCTTCGCCCAAGTCTAGTACTTCCTCGTTCTTCTTCCTCTCCGTCCTCTTCATCTTCTCCGTTCTCCTCCATACCCAGATCTTGTATGCATCCAGTCTTTTCTCATCCTCCTTCTTAATTGCTCTTGCTTCCATAGTGTAAAGCCCTGCAATACAGATAAGACTCTTCACTAGCCTTTACTTTAAACTATTACTTAATGATCCTATCATCATCTCATCCCTATTCATTAACACCATCTTTGTCGATGCAATGCTCTTGCTGAGGTTCTGCTGCTGAATCCATTTTCATTAAATGTGCTGCTCAAATAGTTCACTGCTTCACCTGCTCCATTTTGAGCCCATCTACATAACTTTTAAGCCTCCCATTCCCGCATCACAATTAATTACAAAAATCTATAATTATGGTCTTCTTTAGATTAATAGTCATGCCATATTTCTTGTACCAATGATCTAATGAAGCCATTTAAGTCTGCAAACCTCTTGCTGGCTGGCTAATCAATGCCTGATTATCTGTGAACGTAACTGATTTAAAAATCATTCCCCCATGTGTGCCTCTAATTCATCCTATGCCTCTCTTGCCATCTCCTCAGCATACACATTGAACAGTAAAGGTATTATTGGGAAGCTGAAACTGTTAGGGTATAAAAAGATTTTGTGGAATGCTGTCAAAGTCTCATTTTTTCCATCTTGCAGAGAATGATTATTATATAGAAATTAAGTGTAAATTGATTGATGCCGTGTTATGTGATGGGCTGTTTGTACCTTCTGTTGCCACAGTGCTGATGTGGACCCCTTGCTTGTGTGACATGAAGCCCAAGTAGGTGAAGATGACGAGGCCGGAGAAGAAGCTGGTGAAGCAGTTGACGGCCGTCGTAACCAGGCAGTCCCTGCAGTCACAGAGAGGTGAGACCATTACTATTCATGAATTAGTATATGTATCCTCTATATTATTTCTACTGTATAGATACCTTTTTCTCAACTTATACGCAACCAAACTCTACAAATGAGGTACCAAAATGCACAGAATTTATCAGAGAACATGCGATGGCATATCTTACTTGCTAAATATTGCTATTGTTTCCTAAAATTGGTTTTTAAAAATTAAAAATAATCGATAAAAAAATAATCGATTCCGCCAAGATTGTCCTCATCCCAAGAATACAGTTAACGCCGTCGGATCCCACCATGCCTTTTAATTTGACTCGCAGACAATATCCCATTACGGTTTCCTATGCAATGACTATTAACAAGGCTCAGGGTCAGACTTTGCAAAGAGCTGGCTTATTCCTACCTGACCCTGTATTCTCTCATGGCCAACTTTATGTAGCATTCTCTAGGGTAAGATCTTTTCAAAATATTTTTGTAAATATTAAGGAAAACGCTAAACAAGTATTAACAGAGGATAGTGTAATTACTTCCAATGTTGTGTTTAAAGAGGTCCTCTGACCTCAATTTGTACATGAACATTCCAATTAAATTTGTACATAAGACCCTGCCTTTTTTTTCTACATTTTAAAATTAGAAACGCTCCTATCCCTCTGTTAGCTGCATTGAAAAGAGCGGGGGAAGCCCGCTGGGAGCAGGCGCAGCACGCTTGTATACTATATAGTATGTGATAACAAGAAAGCTTGTTATGTCTGGATGCTTTACCATCAAATCATGCTCAGAAAGGCATCCTTGTTGGCTCTCGGTGACATAAAGTTCATTCAGTGGGGCCAAAGGTCTTGTGCAATGTTTGCCAATACTCTATAGAGCTTTTCAGAATTTTGCCCCATTAATTCAACTGAGGGATTGATGCTCACACAGTTTTGGAAATGATAATAGGTACTTTCAGAGTGGCATATATGCCCGATGCGTGTCACAATGTTGAAGAATTTGTTTACTCACCGCAGACAGTTGTTGTGGAATGTGTTGTAGCTGGCATAGGACAAGTGGACTCCAAAACCAGCTCCTACTGAGTAGAATATCTGCACGGCTGCATCCACCCACACCTACTGGTCAGAAGACAAATTTAGGATTTTAAACCATTCGTTTTTTTGTAGATAGTAATTCAACATGCTGCATGATGAAGTGGATTGAAAAATGGAAACAAAAAGCTTATTATTATTGTGGTTGCATATGCCTCAGGATAAATAAAATTCCTTGTTGCCTATCCATGGGTATGAATGAGTCTACGTAAAAGGGTGTTTAAGTGAGCTATTTCATTAATTTTATTAAAAAAATCAATCAAAAACCGTATCCAAACTTTTTTTCATGTAATATAAATCCTGCCTATATTTTCCTTGGGTTATTTCGCAATCAGTACCATACTCTCTTAATGATACGATAATAAAACAAGTTTGTCTTACGTTAGCCATAATATTTATAATGATGCATGTTAATGATCGCCCGTCCAGTTACGAGATGAGTTATTTATTAAAAATACGTATTGCATTTAATAGCACGAATACCAATAAAAATGTTAGTAATAGATATCTCGTCACGCATCTGGACGCCCATCCATTACACCAGCAGGCGAGAAATCGCTCGCAAGGGAGGGACACACTGTGTTACAGCAGTTTCTTAGCTTTGGTGTTTTGGTTCTCCCAAGTCCTCAATTAAAACCGTCTATTGTTTCTGGAGCGTCCATTGGCCAGTGACGAAAGTAGGGGGAGAGGGGGACAGGCGCTTCTTTCATCGCGAGCATGACGTCACTGCCACTGGAAAAGCGCTAATGGGGATTAAGACCACTGTAACCGAGGGAAAGTGGAAAATGAAATGGAACGAAGCAGCGAGGGGAATGAAAGCCGAACTGTTTTTGTCGTGGACGAGGTTTTAGTGATAAGGGTCAGACGGAAAGGTCGGCGAGGCATGTCCGTGATCACTCTCGTCACGTTTGGCCTAAAAAATATTTATGGTTTTCCATTTTTCGAGTTACACGGAAAAAGGAAATAATTCGGCCGTTCGGGTGGTATTTATGCGTTGAACTCTGAGCGAAATTTTTAATGATGTTCAAACATTCCTAATTTAGCACTATAGGTACGTTTCTTAACGGTGTCGAGTTAGCGAATATCCTATTAAGTGAGAGGTTTATATCAGGAAATACAAGTCACACTTTGTGCGCCGTAGGCTGATTATTCTTTGGACTATTTAACATCCATAGTCTTTAATACAGTAGTAATGGCTCTATGATTGAAAATGCAGCTGACTGTTATCTTTGGTAAGATAACAGTCCATTACAAGAGCTAAATACTTCATTAATATGTTAAAGTAAATCGTTTGATTTGATTTTCCCGTGCTTGAGGTGGCATAAGAATTTAGGTAAGTTCCTCAGTTGAGGTAAACAGGAAAATTGCTTGAAAAAATAGAGAGCGTCGTGTCATAGCTGAAATCGTGTTAAGCGAGGTATACCTATATTCAAATCAGCAGAATGTTAGTAAGAATATGTAATTATGCATGTATATTATTGGGGAGAACATTGATGGAGTATGATAGGAGACTATCTTGGCGCGGTACGACGCAGTTCGAGCCACTTTGGCGCGATACAATGCAGCATATTCTAAAGAAAATCACCAACGATTTATATCAGACTTGGTTAATGTAGTAATAACGCCAAACGTTGAACTGCATTTTGATGGTTGAATTAAAACTCTTATTTTTCAGGCTTTCCGATGGCAGTCATGGAAACAAGTTGCTTAATTCTTATGTTTGAACAGTTGTTGGGGGGTAGTAGTGAAAATGATAAATATCATAATAAAAAATAGGATCGTTAAGTCTTTAGAACAGAAGAATTCACACAGTTAAAGGAAGTAATAACCAAACGTCACATTGTGAGGAGTCCTACCGTCCAAATGAGAATGTTTGCTTCTACGTGAGATCACGTGCATTAAAAACTGCCCCACCCATCAGTATTTCTTGTACATCCTTAATTATATATAAAAATGTCCGTATTTTTTCGCGGTTCATATAGTTATCCTACTATGGTTTGATAAATTACGATCTCTGGTTTTGTTTTTTTAAATTAAAAAAAACACTTTTTCTTGTACTTACCAATCCTCACTTATTACGCGATAAAATTATTTAGAGTTAAATATTATTTTATAGTGTATCAGAGACCAGAGAACAATCATGTCATTTCGTCGGGAGGAAAATGTAATCATTGTGCGCCCGATTTTACGCCGAAGTTGCCCGCGCCGAAATGTCCCGCGCCAAGGTGTCCCATTCTCCTGTAAAGGCCGTTTTACACGGGACACGGAATTGCGCAGGTTAGAGCTGCATTTCTTTTTCTAAAATGGCGTGGAACATGGCGTGGAATTGCGCGAATGCATGAACGAAATTAGAACAGGGGCTATTTTGCCGTCTCGCATCCACGCATTCTCGCATATGCTCTAGCAATTCACCGCTTTACACGACGCAATTTTGATTGCGCCTTCGCACGTACGTCAGATTGCGCAATAGGGTGGTTTCCTATTATTTTTTTATTGCCTAAATCGAAATATTATTACTCCTGGAGTACGTATTTCACGCTTTTAGATTTTTAAATGACGACATCTATTTTTCGCGATTAAATGGAAAGTGAAAATTTTCAAGCGCGCGAAAACGCGACGGCTAAATATGAATGCCGGGAAATCTCCGTGTCCCGGTGTCGTTCTGGTTCCCGCTGCCGCAAGTGAGGTGACCTTGGAGCGAGGCTTTGAGCGCTGATACGATGCTGGATGCTAGCAGGTAGCGCTTGGCATAAATAAGGATTATTAATGCCTTATCAAATGAAGAAAACTTTCCGACCTTAGACAATTTTAATAAGAGATGTTTCCCTGAGCTCTGTGCCTCATACATGCATTGGTAATCTCAGACGATGTAAAACTCCTATCTACTCGTATAGAAACTAGGTCCCTGTGACGTCACGTGGAGTGGAATCGCATGGGCGCCAATCTGGCCTTTTTCAAATGAGGTTTAAAATTGACCATTAACTTTCGTCTAAACCGGTATTTCTAAAACCAAATAATTTGTATATTATAAATACACTAATGGTGGGTAACGAATCGCAATCAATGCCTTTCGTTTTCTTTGATGAAGGAAACTACCCTATTCCGTGTGCCGTGTAAAACGGCCTTAAAAAAGACCGGTCGAGGGGTGTTGAACGCGTCTCTCTCCCATGATGGAGCATTCGATGTGTTTGTTATTGGGGCGCACACCTGCGTGTCTCCGAGGCGGTCCAGCTCCGGGTGCAGGTAGTAGGAGATGCCGGAGAGGGCGCCGGGAAGCATGAGGCCCCGCACCAGCAAGATGCTCAGCACCACGTAGGGCAGCGTCGCCGTCGCCCACACCACCTTGCCTAGCACACAAAAAAAACGGATGTCAACACAAGTTAGGGATGTTCCAGTGAATCTCACACACACTCTCTCTCTCTCTCATTCCCAAACACCCATACATTCCCTTCATTCGCACGGACAAAGTATGGCTTTTATGTTGGCGACGATGGCGTTTTTAACCCAAGCCAGAGAAACATTCCGTGGTAACATACTTCGGGAAAGATTTTCTTGATATATAAATTTAACTTATGTTAAAAAATTTCTTGGAGTGTAGGTCAACTTATGTTATGCAAACGAGTTAAAGCCAACGTTTCTATTTATTTTAAACCATCATCAGGGCTTAACTTTGTACATATTTATTGATATATATATGTTTGATATTCATATCAATAAATATGTGCAAAGTTAAGCCCTGATGATGGTTTAAAATAAATAGAAACGTTGGCTATAACTTGTTTGCATAACATAAGTTGACCTACACTCCAAGAAATATTTTAACATGAATTAAACGAGGTCAAGATAAGGAAAAAAAATAAATTTAACTTGTCATCATCACCTTTCCATATGACCTTGATAATGACAAGCTAAAATTTAGTAACCTAGGTCGGAAAATAAATAAACATACGATTGACCAAATGTATTTTTTTTTCGCGAGAATGGTGGTATAAAAATTCCACAAAGTGTCGCTGGCATTCCTTAATAATTTATGCATTCCCATATCATGAATTGATTCGACAGTTTCTTCGGCTCCCCCCGGTCGAATATTTTAAGGGGATGTCGACAACAGTGCCAGAGGAAAGAAGATCGGCTAAGCGTGGGAGGGGTTGTTAGAAAATAGGAAGAGGAATAGGAACGAAAGGAAGTTGGACTTATAAGGAATTGGAGAGCATTCCGAGTTGGGAGGGAAGAAAGAGCGGAATAATTCGCAAAATGCTCCATCTGAACCTACGCTAACCAACCATACAAATTTCTTTCACAAAAGTAGTATGTACTCAGGAAGTACAGTAAATGTTTACAGGAGCATGAACCGCGAGCAGTTATCTTCCTTGGCTCTTCTGGGACTTCCTCCTTTTATTTGTGAATTCTGGACCCATTTTGCGTTCAGTTTTTATTCGATGCAAACGTGAGAGTGTAAGGAATTATCATTGACAAATTGTTGATGGCTCGTACCCATTTCTTCATCGCTACTCCTCTGTCGCATTTCTTATATTTCTTCATTCGTCACTTATTATTGTCTGATTATTTTGCTTATCCTTCTATAGGACTAGAACAAGATCCCATGGTTCAAATTGAGTTGCTACGATAAAATACAGCAAATTGAGAAAGATTTTCCGGTAAGTTTACATCTACGTTTTTTTTGCGGTAATTGGTAGATGTTTATTTAAATTAAATATTGTTTTCCCATGCCTGCATCCCTCACGATTGCATGTTTTGAATCCTCAGTCGTTGAAATCTCCTCCTTTCTCTGTTATTGAGAAATCATGATTAATTTTTTGCGGATGCTCCCTCTTGTTTTTATCGTACCAACCGCCTACACGTTGCAGTGGCCATATTTCACCGCTGAAATTTCTTCACTTCGATCAAAAGACTGATGAAATCAACGCTTTAGTTCATGTGTCTGCCTGTGGAACCAAGTTATGGCAGTCAATGAATTTCCTTTAAGGCCTGTTTAAACGATACATTAACACGTACGAGTTAATGTACGTTTGCGTGAATGATTTTTGTGGACCGGAACGGAACATGTACGAATGCATGAACCGAATTAGAACATGTTCTATTTTCTGTGCTTGCATTCGCACAAGTTGGGTGGTTACACGGTGCATATTGGCGTTCATTCTCGCGTTCATACATTTAGACATGAACCTGTAAGTGTTAATGTACCGTGTATACAGGCCTTTAGAATACAATGGAATTGTTAACCAAGTATTTATTGTCAGTTCTGAGAGAATGTGATAATTAAAGAGTCCTGCATTTGCGTGAAGTCTTTAAGTATTTCTGCCGGTTTGATTCGTTGGATATAATGAATGTTTCAACGGACGACTCCTCCATCGTCATAAGGGTGAATTAATAATTTTGACTGGACAAAAAACGTTGTGATGTAACTATAAACATTCACAACAATCAGGATACTCCTGATCGCCCGGAAAGATCTGGATAATTCGGATAAAAAGAGGGAGTTCTATCATTTTTTATTGCCTTTAAAATGGTATTCCACGCATTGTTGAGTTTATACCCCGTGTCTCGATGATAAGTATTTTTGTTTAGCCTGATCTTAATGGCTTTCTTAGCAAGCCTGCTCCAGAAGTTGCTGGAACGGCAGGTTAATTTGGCGATAAATGTCGTATTCGGGTTCACTCACTCATGCTCCGCAATGGCGAATCAATATCCCTGGCCAATAAAGGAGGCCTTAGTAATAATCAAGATGCCAAACAGCATGAACTAAGAGGACGGCTATCCTCTCCTCTACTCGTGGATGATGGTCATTCAATAAAAATACGCATCGATCGATGACCTTTCAGCTTAGAGGAGCTGGCACTAACATGTCCTATACAAAAACGAAGAAAACACCTCTTCTAACAATAAGTACTTGACCTGAGAACGTCTTTTGGAATACTGGCAAAACTGTCGTCACTAAATACTCCGACGGGGTGAAACCCAGAAGCCATGGAGACATCTGCAAATCAACGCCGCAGAAAACTAATAGTCGAGAATTTCTTTCGTGCCTATGACGTGGTCCCAAACGTTACGACCATTGGTTATTCACAGTGCCCGGCGATATCTGGGAGAAATGTTTTATATCCATGAAAATAAAATAAAATGGTAGCCTTGCACACAATTTTATTTACTAAAGAACCGACCCGGTTTCGACACGTAGTGCCATTATCAAGGTACCAATTTGGCTTTCCAAGTTCTATATATACTGCCCAGCAAGAGAAAGGGGGGTGGAAAGGATAGCAAGGGAGGGGGGAAACAGTGTGACTAAAAAGATGCGGAACAGGTAAGCTCTTTGAAGGCGGGGGGGACTAGGGATTACGTAAATCAATGAATCGGGGAGGTAGGAAGAGAAGTCATAGCAACCCGGAGAGGAGCGGGTGTTGGCGAAGGAGGTCAGAAATTAAAAAAACATCTATGTATTCACTGAGCGGGCAGGAATTTTCAGGGTTAAAGGTTAAAGGGTGTCATCATCAAGGTAATTATAACCCCCCCCCCCCCCCCCCCGCCTTCAAAGACCTTACCTATTACGCATCTTTTTAGTCAAACTGTCTCCCCCCTCCCTTGCTATCCTTTCCACCCCACCTTTCTCTTGCTGGACGGTATACATAGAACTTGGAAAGTCAAATTGGTGCCTTGGAAATGACACTACGTGTCGAAACCGGGTCGGTACTTTGGCAAATAAAATTGTGTGGAAGGTTACCATTCTATTTTATTCTCATTGTGATTACTTTTATTTTATACTATTATTACGATTATACATTTTATTTTTTACGATTATACTATTTTTCGAGATGCAGGAGCAGTAGCAGGGGTGGATTCAGTGGCAAAATTGGGGGGAGTGTGTCATAACCTGGGTCCAGGGAGTACGTTATAACCCCCCCGGGAGGAAGGGGAGTTTTCCTGTTTCATTGTTTATAAATGCTCATTATTGTACGCGTTTTGGAGCCGAAAATTTTATTTTTATTCTTAAAAACAGATGAAAATGAACAATGTTAGACATTTAAGGGCACAAAAACAATTAAACTATTAAAAATTAAAAATTTTGGAGTGGGTCATGACCCCTGTCATCCCTCCCCCCTGAACCGCGAATGGGCAGTAGGGATGAGATGTGTGACTCACCGGAGGACTTGACCCCCTTGAAGAGCGAGAGGTAGAGCATGGTGTAGACGAGGAAGACGCAGAGCACCAACTGCCACTTGGGGACGCCCAGGTCGTGCAGACCACCGCTCCCCTGCATCTCGAGGACGGCGCGGCTGAAAAGAAGAAGAGATGGCGTCATGGCAGACAGCCGCAGCACTTGCACGCAGGGAAGGAAAGCGAGAATGGAATAGCGTCGGATAGTAATAGGACATTTTTATTACTGGGTGTCTGATAAACTGGAAGAAAACTGGATAGTCTGTTTTTTTATTATTAAGGCCGTTTTACACGGTATACGGAATTGCGCAATCTGACGTACGTGCGAAGGCGCAGTCAAAATTGCGTCGTGTAAAGCGGTGAATTGCTAGAGCACATGCGAGAATGCGTGGATGCGAGGCGGCAAAATAGCCTCTGTTCTAATTTCGTTCATGCATTCGCGCAATTCCACGCCATTTTAAAAATGAATGCAGCTCTAACCTGCGCAATTCCGTGCCCCGTGTAAAACGGCCTTTAAAGTATTCTACCGATTAAGGTAGGTTTCCGTGGAGTACTTGAGAAGAATTCTGGGATCCACCCTCCCCATCAACCACTTCCCTTTTCAATTCACAATTAGGCCTACTCTCTTTCATCCTGTCAAAAAATCCCATTCTTTTCCTTCCTCCCCCTCGTTTACCTAGCATTCGACCCTCTAATACTGTTTTCAACATCCCCTTCCCGCTAAGTACTCGCTCCATCCATACCTTCTGTCTCTTCCGTACCTCATCTAAAAGCTGCCTCTCCTCACCCACCATGTCCAGCACCCTTGGAATTAAGTTCTCATTCACGAAAATATTTACAGCTGTAGTTCTCGCCGTAAAATCTAACCCTTGTGTTTTATGTACACCGAAGATGTCAGTTGCCCTGAAAAATATCATTTGTCTTAGCCGGCATTCGAACCCAGATCTCCCGATTGCCGGTCACGTATGCTATCACTTATACCACAAACCCATCTTCTTCTTGGGCGAATCTCAGACTGAGTTAGCTGCACAAGTTTTTGACGTCTCAAGTGGCACAGGAGACGAGGCCTTATTAAGCCAATGTCGGAAAATAAACACTACTTTGTGGCTGTTCGGCAACGGAAGTTTTCCAAAGCCCTGCACGATACCGCACTATATTATTATTATAGTATTCTACCGATTTAGGTAAGTTTCCATGGAGTACTAAAGAAGTGATCTGGAAGCCTCCCTTTCCTTCCAGCGCTGCCTTCTTCAATTCACTGTAAGGCCTACTCCCTTTCAATCTATCTAAAAATCCTATTCTTTTCCTTCCCCTCTCTCGTTTCCCAAACATTCTACCCTCTAACACCATTTTTAGCATCCCCTCCCCGCTAAGTATTCGCTCCATCCATACATTCTGTCTCCTCCGTATCTCATCTAAAAGCTGCCTCTCCTCGCCAACCATATCCAGCACTTCTTCGTTCCTTTTCCTCTCCGTCCATTTCACCCTCTCGATTCTTCTCCATACCCACATCTCGAATGCCTCCAATCTTCTCTCGTCTTCTTTCCTCAGCGCCCACGTTTCCGCACCGTATAGAGCTACACTCCAAATCAAACTCTTCACTAACCTTTTCTTTAAACTCTTACACAATGATCCTCTCAGAAGCTCCTTCCTGTTCATGAACGCCTCCTTTGCTAGTGCAATTCGCTTCCTGATGTCCTTGCTACTGTGTCCGTTTTCCTCTTATGACCGCACTATAAGAAAACGGAAATTCATGAAGGTATCCCCAGCTTAGTTTTAATGCACTTATGTAAATTATTAGCTTGGCGTATACATAGATAAATGCATGAAATTCAACCGAAACATATATCTAATCAAAATTCTGGGAAACTCACTGAAACAGCAAGTAACAATTTGTGTCCAAAATAAGGCGATAATTTTATTTTGCGAGGTTTTTATACCTGAGTGCTTAGTGTTTAATAACATATTTTAACCAGGAAGTGTATCTTAGGTTGATTTAATGATATTTTACGAGCAAAAATACTATCATGCGTTTGGTCTGAGTCTGCATGTTTCTTTCATATAGTCAGTGTAGCTCTGTCGTGTACCTTCAGTTGTACCAGCCGTACTAGATTTCTATTTGTCGTGGAGGTCGCCAAAACTCGAACAACTTGAGGTCCCATCCAGAAAGTGGGGAAATTTATGCACGCCTTGTATATCTCAAAGTGGATTGGAATTCGGCCTGTGATAATTTACTTACGTTATTTTATTTGGTCTGCTATTGCTTGTTTAGTACATGGCTTCTGATGCGTTAAACATTATTTTACACTGTACATATATAGGCGTATTCTTCAAAGAATCACATGTATCTGAATGTTTTTTATTTACGATTTGTGTTGTCATTTGTTTCCCCAGGATGCAAAAATGCATTGATGTTGTTAATGACAAAAAACAGCACTCCATAAAATAAGACGCTCTAACAAATATAATTGTTTATAATTCTCTAACTAAGTATGACTAGTATATCTAGCATTAAATTCTTGGGAGGGGGGGGTCATGACCTGGGTTCGGGGAGTATGGAATACCTACCGGGAGAAAGGGTCGTTCTCCGTTGTAATTTTTTTAAAATAGGGAGTGACACGCTCTATGATAAATGCAACTCACACTTCTCTCACGTTTAGGACTCGTAGTCATGCAGTTGCATATGCACTCCCTTCATTTCCTTGCAAGGATACAAGAAAGTAATAATAATTTAATAAATATTGATAAAATTTTTGAGGGGGGTCAAAAATGCATTGATGTTGTAAATGACAAAAAAACAGCGCCCCATAAAGTAAGCCGTTGTAACAAACATAATTGTTTATTATTATCTAACTTAGTAAGTAAATTATATGTAGCATTAAACTTTTGGGGGTGGTCATGGCCCGGGTTCGGGGAGAATGCAATACTTTCCGGGAGAGAGGGCCTATGACCCCCATAAATCTGTCCCTGCAGGGGCGCAGCTAGGAATTAAGGCTAGGGGGGGTTTTAGGCGCAACTAAATACCGGGGTGTGTGGGGTTTGGAATACCCACCAGGGTAAGCAGGAGTTGCGGAGGCCCTCCTCCAGAAAATTTTAAGAATAATGGTTCAAAATGGCGAATTTTACGACTTTCTGAGGGATATTTGATAAATCCTAGCACTATTTTATAAGTGATACTGATCCAAATGAGTAAAAGGGATTAAAATTAAAAATTTCTATGAGCTGTGGAGGGGGTTTTATCCCCCAAAACCCCCCCTCGCTGCGCAACTGTGTCCCTCGGTCCAAATCATTTTTGCATCACTCTGTGCAATGTATTATGATATCCTTCAAAGAATCACTTGGATTGGAATGTTTTTTTTTATTAACCATTTACCTAGTTATTAATTTCCCTAGATGCAAAAATGCATTGGTGCTGCAAAAGAAAGAAAATTAATGCCTCCCTAAATCAGCACCAAAGTGGATTGGGCCTTGGTATCGTGTGTGATGTGCTCGTCTTAGGTGGGTGGGCTCTCACTCACTGGAAGTACTCGGATGCCGGGGAGTGTGCGGGCCTTCCGAGCGGCACGAGGTGCGGCTGGTGGTCCTCGTCGGGTGCGGGGGCGGCGGCGGCTGCGGCAGCGGCGGCGGCGACCTGCACCGCCGCGGCGTGCACGTGCGCCGCGGACGAGAAGGGGGTGGGGGAGGCGCCAGCGCCTTCTGGGAAGAGGGGGGGGAGGAGGAGGAGGGGGGAGGTGGGGTGGGGGGGCGGGGCGGAGGAGGAGGAGGAGGGGTGGTGCGAGTGGTTGTGGTGGTGGTGCGCGGTGCTCGCGTTGGGGAGGAGGGTGGGGACGGCGGAGGGGGCGGGGGAGGGGGGTTGGACGGTGAGCACCCCCTCCCAGCAGTGCTCCGTGTTCCACGAGTTGTTGCAGTGGAGCCAGGGGAGTTCGGCGGAGGAGGGCGCGGCCGAAGCAGACGCCACGAGGAAGTAGAGGGCCCAGCCGATGATCACGTTGTAGTAGAAGGACACGTAGAAGGCGACGAGCACGGCGCAGAAGCCCACGCCTGCAACGAGAATATTATTAAGGCTTGACAGGAGCCAGCGGGAAGTCGGTCTGGTAGGCATGGAGGAGTTACTCTGTTTTCCCGTCTTTTGCATCAAATTCGGATGACGTCAGAGATTTATCCAAAAGCGAGCATTTTTAATAATATTAATAATAATAATAATGATAATAATAATAATAATAAAGCGGAGAGGTTTACGGGATATGCAACGCGTGTGTCCATTTTTGTGGACTACAAATGAGTGTTAAATGAAATAAAATAACTTTATTTTATTCCACACTTTATTTTTATCACCTGATGATAACACTAGATGTTGAAACCCGGGTCGTACTATTTAAAATAAAGTGTGGAATAAAACAAAGTTATTATATTTCATTCAATAATGAAGCAATTCTACAAAATAACGCCTGAGACCGTGTCTTATACAAATGAGTGGTTTGAAAGCCAAGGGGTATAAGTGATTTCTTTTTTCTATACACTGTTAGGTACAGAATTCAGGTGTACAAAACAAACGAGATGAATTAGACATTTGATAAAGTGCATTTGATATTCCACTCGATGTAAGGGCAGAACTGAGACTTGCTCGTATCCCTTGGCAACAAAGATTTGAGCATTTCTTCTAACAATTAACTTCACCTAACGCTGTAGGGGGAAAAATCACCTGTTCCCCATGGCTTCCAAACCTCCTCAAATAAGATCGTAAGATTTTCCGGTGAACAAGTTAAAGGAATTCTAGGGTTCTCAACCGGTTGAGTTCCTCCATCGCCGACGTTTCAGTGCCTGACTCGGGCATTGAAACGTCAGCCATTAAGAATCTCAATCGGTGGAGGACCCGTGGCAAATTCCTATAACATGTAGACAGCAGTTTCGCCGGCATTACAGGTGGCTTCTTCAGCTCGATAAAATGAAAAGAGCTGATATCGACCGTCTCTTACTTCCGACGTTTACGTCAAGCTATCGACCGATCCAAGCACTATTAGTGAAGAGATTATAAAATCCGCGAAAATTTTCAGCAGGAAAGACGCATAACAGCCATCCAGCTCATAGAAAAAAGTGCTCAAACCAACTCGGGAGAAAAAATAAATGGAAAACTGGAAAATGAAAAGACTCCTGACTCCGACGGATGTGAATAAAAGACGGTTGACATCACTCTTCTGTAAATGATCGACCAGAAGAAGGCAGCTGCGATCCCGGCGAAACTGTTGGTCTTCAAAGGTGCATATACTGTAAACGTCTCCGACAAATCTTCGCCACACCGCAAAAACCTACACAAGGGTTGTATGCGGGCGCGCGATTAGCATCTCAATCAGACTCCTCTAGATTGCTAATCAAATCCTCCATCCTCAACTCCTAGAAAACTTACGCTACCATATTTAAAATTTCTGATCATGCCTATAGAATGGGCATTTTCCTACATTTGACTGCTTCTCAAATATAAAAACTAAATTAATAAAAAAACTTTGCATCTTAGAAACTACGGAAGAGAAATTCTCAGAGATAAGTTAAGTGCAAACTAGTGATGGGTCGGTCATGAACTATCGAATAATGTGACCGGGGTCATCTCTGAGATTGATCGGTGAACGGGATCATTCAGATGACCGAGATGGTCATTTCCTCACATCGGTCGTTCATGACCGTGGACGTTCTCCATCAGTCGCGATCGTCGGTCATTCATGTTTGTTTCATCGCGAGGATCCAGACGCAGGTCATTCGTGATCGTGGTCGTTCTCCGTCAATCGCCAGCCATTTGGTCATTCGTGATTGTTCATTGCATAGATCATTCTCAAACACAATCCAATCTATTGCTATCATTCTTCGAAGATGTCGCGGTTGATGATCGTCACTCGCGACCTGAATTGACCGTTTTTGACTGCTCTTTCACTCGTGGTGATGAATGCCATGGTATTGCAATCACTTTTAGGGGCAAAGTTCGTAATAATTGTAAATTTTTCTATAATCGACATTTCAGGGTATCTATGGCCTTCATATCTCAGGTGATATGGCGAAAATCTTGAGAGAGCTCAGTTTTCTCTCATGCCTTTCAATCAGTTCCATTATTTATATTGACTTTCCATAATAAAATATTGATCATTAACCATATGTCCCACGAATGATTGGAAATTATTGTTGATTCTGTATCTTGAAAAACAATAAAAGGAGTGTAATAAACAAAATTTAAGGCACATTCTGTATTTGTAAATGTTTTGGAAGTAATTAAGATAAAAATTAACTAGTTTCTGGTTTTAATAAATGAAAAAACTTTATAGATTAATAATAATAACAACTCATCTCTCGTTTAACAAGCTACATAGATATTGCCCTTAAGAAGAGAGCGATCAGCTGGTCATGATTGACAACAGGGTAGTGATTGCCCCCTCGGTCGTGATTCCCTACTCGGTCGTGATTGCCGTCCACTTTCCACGATCAAGACCTGCCGTTCATGACAGAGTCACTCAACTGAATGGTCACCGTGATTGGGATCACGAGAATGACCGACTAAGTCCATAACTAGTGCAAACAAATTGAGTGTTTAATTTTGAGTGTGAGTTTTTGAAGGAGGCTCTTGGCGAGAGGGTCTCTCTCCCCTCTCTCTCTCTTTCTCTCTCTCTCTCTCTCTCATGTACCTGGCCACTCCATTTGGCCGTTGCTTACCTTTGAAGAGGGGACATATCCGCCAGACGCTGATTGGTCCCTGCCTGTTGAATTGGCCCAGGATCAGCTCCATGTAGAAGAGTGGAACGGCTCCAAACACCAGCATCAATGTGTACGGGATGAGGAAAGCACCTGCAACACCAAGGAATCATCGTGAGAGACATTCCACATTGATCAATCGATTGGGTCGTTTCTCACCTGTCTGTTGTAACTTTTTAATCCATTAATTGAAGATTTTTGCCTCTAAAATATTAGGAACTGAGCAAATTAAAAATTGGTTATAGTTAGAGAATGTGTCAAAAACATACATCGTGGTAATTGGAGCTTCCACTTTGGCGATATTGTCCACTCCTTCCCAGCATGCATGCATGCATCGGTAACCTCAGACGATGTAAAACTCCTGCCTACTCGTATGGTATCTAGGTCCGTGTGACGTCACGTGGAGTGCGATGGGCGCCAATCTGGCCTTTTTCAAATGAGGTTAAAATTGACCATTAACATTCGTCCAAACTGGGATTTATAAAATCAAATAATTTGTACATTATGAATACACTAATGGCGCATAACGAATCGCAACCAATGCCTTTCGTTTTCTTTGATGAAGGAAACGAGCCTTCTGTAACGTTACACTTCTAACTAATTGAATGACAGTTGTAAATACTGAAAGTGACGGAATAAGCGATGGAGAAAGGGACGGCGGGAATGATAGCGTGATTTAGAAAAGGATGGGTCGAGCGATCCCTCTTTTGGTCCCTAGAAAGCTATCGTTGGGGCTATCACTCTGAGGGACGGAAGAAATCATCTTGTGATTTAGACTTCAAGGGAAATGAGGGAAACGTCTGGGATAAATCAAGAGTTAAAGCATGAGAATGTCAGCGGTGATAGATTACACAGGCCAACAAAAAAATTTTGTTTGAAAACTTTTTTATTTTAATGGCTGATCTTTATAGATTTTAATGTGCCGAATCCAAACCTGGCCTTAGTTTCTTTGTACTACCCATAGTTTCCAAGCAATATGTATTTAATATTTAGTCTAATACCCCTATGCGGTATACGGGGAAATCAATGTTTGTTCTAATGTTTGTTTATGTGTACACTTTTGAGAGCACACTGTCCATCGCTGAGAGTCTCGAATTATTGCGACCTTCTCATAAATGCAAAGAAATTTTGGGGGGGGGGGTTAAAATTTATTCAGGATACTAGTATTTACCGTTTTTAGATCGGTAGCCTACTTCTCACTGTATTCGTAAATAATATTCGACCACCTTAAATGATTTCGCTGGTAAATTGATGACTTCAGCGACTCCTGCAGAGAAGGCCAACGCGTCTCAGCTACTCATCTACTTCACGCATCGGTTTACAGTGGTCCGTAGTTGTTTACACTTTGGAGAGCGGGTCCTTCCCTCTATACAAAATTTACCCGTTAGTGTAGGGATCTGGTTTCTAATGACGTCAAAACTCGTGAAAAGTGGGTGGTTACTTTCACAATTTCGTTATTTTGAAATTACGAGAGAATAGTTGAATGATGAAGTTTTATTTTCGTCCTAACTTATACCAATCCATCTCTTCTAACTACCGGATTGTTTTAACCGTGATTTCGGTTCTGCCGAATGAAAGACCCTGTTGTGTTCTCATATTACGTGACCTATACACTGTCTCTAGAGTATGTAATTATAATAACTTAATATAACTTGACTTATTATTTTGTGACTTTATTTCATTCACTTGTATAATTCATAGCTTACAATAAGCATCAGTTATAATGGAATGGGATTACACACCACAGAAGAGGAAGGTTGGGTTGCCATCCGATACAGACGGAAACACAGAGAAAAATATCTGATTGTGAGCATCATTTCAATTTTTTGCGTAGAAAAGTGTTAATTATTTAAAAAAATTCAAAATCAGAGCACAATAACAACGACATTTAAATATTTAATACAAAATATATGTGTTTCTTCACAATTCCATCCTTTATACACATTTTCCGATGCACCTCTTTGTTTCTCACCCTGATTTCGCAAAATTTCGTAAAAAGCAAACGATAATTCATCCTATTTTACGGTAAAGAGAGCCGATAAGCGTTCAGGGAAGCAGAAAAAAATCCTCATTGCGGTGGCAATTTCCAGTCGATGAGCGCCGCCATCTACTCCCGGCTCAACAGGGCGTTTTACTTTCACCGAACATCCGAACCGACGCACCTTAGGCCGATTCACGGTCATTAGCCGTGCGCATTTAAGTGCGTCTTTTCCCCAAAGCATCCATTTCCCTCATTGTCCTCTGAGATTCCGTTTCTTAAACGACGATTACTCCCGACTCTCTCCTCTCTCTCTCACGATTCCTACTCATTTCCATCGTCATTCATTGTCATTTATTAGTTATATTCCCCCTTTTCTCCGCTTATTACGCCATTTTTACTACCATTCGGCTTACGCAATGAATAGCAGGACTTAAGGGTCTTGGCCATTGTTTAGGAGTTTCCTAATGGAAAATATTTGTGCTAATTAGTACTGATCTTCGGATTTCTATGAACGTTACGGTTGGTAGTTGTAATTTATGCAGGTTCACATTGAATTTTTTTGGTATTATAACAATGCATGATAATATTATTCTCGACAATGATTATATGTGGTATATAGCTCGGAATTTTTATCTCTTATTATGCTTTTTGAACAGGAAGGAGCTTCTGAGAGGATCGTTATGTAAGAGTTTAAAGAAAAGGTTAGTGAAGAGTTTGATCTGGAGTGTAGCGCTCTACGGTGCGGAAACGTGGACATTGAGGAAAGACGACGAGAGAACATTGGAGGCATTCGAGATGTGGGTATGGAGAAGAATGGAGAGGGTGAAATGGACGGAGAGGAAAACGAACGACGAAGTGCTGGATATGGTTGGCGAGGAGAGGCAGCTTTTAGATGAGATACGCAGGAGACAGAAGGTATGGATGGAGCGAATACTTAGCGGTGAGGGGATGTTGAAAATGGTGTTAGTGGGTAGAATGTTACGGAAACGAGGGAGGGGAAGGGAAAGAATAGGATTTTTAGATATATTGAAAGGGAGTAGGCCTTACAGTGAATTGAAGAAGGTAGCGCTGGAAGGAAAGGGAGGCTCCCAGATCACTTCTTTAGGACTCCATGGAAACCTACCTTAATCGGTAGAATACTGTAAAAAAATATGCTTTTGTCCCTATTAATTCTATGAATTTGTGATACTATCAAAGGCTGTGGTGTATATTTGTAAAATGACACAAAATTATCACGTTAGTTACAATTGATTTTGCTTGGCTAGCTTTTTATGCATTATTTTTGCAACTTAATAATTTCTATTTTCATATTCAGTTTGGATCAGCTTAGGGCATGATGACACAGAATATTGTGAGGTTTCAGCCGTTGAATTACACCGCCGTCATCTGTCGTTCTTCAACGTTGGATCTCGCATGACTTATTTGCAATAGTTTTTTCTGTTTTATTATTATTATTATTATTATTATTAATTTTATCAATCGTGTAATTTTTCTCACCTGAAACCAATTATTTTCCATGCAAAGTTCTCAAAATTCACTGAAGAATTAGCAGTGGCTCTGCATTCACTAATTAAATCGCGCGCTCATTAATATGCACAGCAATGCTTTAATCATGGAGGGCGTGACCATTCTTTCCCATTATCTTCCGTTTCTGCCTCTTCTCGTCCTCATGTCACGCGTGTTCTTTTCGTCTCATCAGAGGAAATTTAGGCAAAATTAGCGCTCGAAATAGTAGTCAAAAGTTGAGGATAACATTGAAATATCGTAAGCAGTCGAGTTTTATCGAATTGCCAATTTTTAGTGGAATTATCGCCAAATTTAGGATTTTTCACGTATTTAGCATTCTAAACAATCCTAGCTATATATGGACGAAAGCGCTGCGACGATGCTTAAATTAGATGTATTTATGGTACTCATCTTAAACGGGAATGGTACATCGTTTACAGACGTTAACAGACGGAGAAATCAACAAGCAGCAAAGTGATACGACTTTAATACATGCATTAATTCTTCCCTCTAAATTATGTTAAATCCGAGCGAATGCATATCGAAATTTGAATGTTTTGGGTGTATCGAAATTTGAACTCGGGTGGGACTATTCTGGGGTGGGTTGGGTTTTCGATTGATCGGGACATGACGTTTGTAAAAAGGAAACTATTTCCTCGTCGTTTCAAATTTTATGCTCGAGAGATCACTTTCTCAGCTCGAGGTATTTTATTTTCATCTGACGTAACTCCAAAGTGCACATTTACGTTCATGTCGATGGGCCACTTTTTGATTCGATCGTCTTTTGTCGTCTGTTGTGAAAGCCGATGTAAACGATGCATCTACCATTCCTTCATTAAAATAAGTAAAATATATAAATTTATTTTAATTGGGTAGTTTCCTTCATCAAAGAAAAGGAAAGGCATTCATTGCTATTCGTTACCCACCAATAGGGTTTTCATAATATACAAATTATTTGGTTTTAGAAATCCCTGTTTAAACGAATGGCAATGGTCAATTTTAGCCTCATTTGAAAAAGGCCAGATTAGCGCCCATGCGATTCCACTCCACGTGACGTCACAGGGACCTAGTTTCTACACGAGAGGATAGGAGTTTTACATCGTCTGAGATTACCAATGCATGCATGAGTCACAGAGCTCAGGGAAACATCTCTTTATAATCACTTATTAAAATAGTCTAAGGTCGGAAAGTTTCCTTCGTTTGATAAGGTAGTAATAATCCTTATTTAAGCCAAGCGCTACCTGCTAGCAGGGTTCTCTGCTACCTGCTAGCAGCCTGCGTCGCGACGACGCGTCGTATCAGACGCGTCGAGCGCTGATACGACGCGTCGTATCAGCGCTCAAGCCTCGCCTCAAGGTCACCTCACAGGGCGGCAGCGGGAACCAGAAATACGTCACACGGACTTTTTCCATCATTCCTACTTAGCCGTCGCGTTTTCGCGCGCTTGAAAATATTCACTGTACAGGACTTCCATTCATATTTAGGATTGTTCAGAATGCAAAATACATGAGAAATCCTAAATTTTGGGGAAATTGGACAAAAATTGGCAATTCGATGAAACTCGACCGTCACGTAAACTTCAATGTAATCATGTAACTATGGCATGAGTTAGTACTTCATCATCATCACCGTTAGTCCAGCATCCTTAAATTGGCTGGACGCCGCTTTCTCCTCATATCTTCTGTCTGCTACCCTTCGGATACTGGCGTATTTCTTCTCTTTTACATTATTTATAGCCTATCCTATGTGACTAATTCTGGGCCGTCCGTGGCTCTTCTACCCTTCCACTTGTCCTTCTGCGATTGTTTTCATCAGGCCATCATGTCTCATTATGTGTCCAACTAAGTTGTCTCGTCCACTCCTCAAGGTTTTTAGAAGACTTCTCTTTTCCCCAACTTTTCTTAGCACTTCCTCATTAGTTACACGGTCGATCCGCAGTTCTTCATATGCCAATAAAATCTATTTTAGAGTAAAGGAAATAGGCTGTGTGGGTGTTAAAGTGTTGGCTTCATGTCTTGTGGTCCCGGGTTCAAGTCCTGACGATGGCGGAAATTATTCAGAGATTTCCCCATCCCTGCTTTAGTGCTTGTGGAGGGCATACCTCCTCCATCAGATGGGGCGTCAAGCCGTGGCCACGTTGGCAGTACTTATTGGTTAAGAGCAGGCTGAAGCCGACGCCGGGATTCACTCCAATCTTCCCTACCCTAACCTCATGGCCAGGGATGGTAATATAAACGAAACGAAAGCCAAAACCAGTAAAATTTCAATAGTTTCGTTCCCGGGAGCGAAACGTAGAAACGAAACGAAATGGATTTAAACCCGGAGAGCTAAACTCAGGGTAAAATAAAATCGGAGTCAAAACTACTTCCGGTCGAAACTAAACTAAAACTCTGGGACGAAATGAAACGCAGATAACACAGGCCAACAAAAATATTTTGTTTGAAAACTTTTTTTAAATTTTAATAGCTGATCTTTATAGATTTTTATGTGCCCAAACCTTACCTTAGTTTTTTAGTGTCAACCCATAGTTTCCAAGCAACATGTATTTAATATTGTCCTGTCCTCTCGTATAGAAATGAGGTCCCTGTGACGTCACGTGGAGTGGCATCGCATGGGCGCCAATCTGTCCTTTTTCAAATGAGGTTAAAATTGACCATTGCTATTCGTTTAAACCGGGATTTCTAAAACCACATAATTGGTATATTATGAATGCTTTAATGGTGGGTAACGAATAGCAATCAATACCTTTCGTTTTCTTTGATGAAGGAACTACCCTATTGAATTGAATTGAATTGAATTTGAATTGAATTGAATTTAATACTCCAAGCTTGAATGTACACTTTTTTTTTAACAGGACACAACAAATGGAGCTTTAGGTAGCCCCAATGGTTAATAAACCAGAATGGGAGCTACCATCTTAAAAAATTAATTTCACGGCAGACCAGGAACAAAAAGAAAGTATATATAATTTTTTTGAAACATTATCACTATGAAACATATATGTGATACAATAACTTACAATAAGCAAGAATAAAGTATAATATGTGGACAGAACAAAAATTAATTTCTTTTTTTCCTCCTTTCACAAAAATATAAAAATAATATATAATAATATTTATATTATTCACAAACATCAAAAAGATCATCCATATCACCATGACCATGGGACAACAACCAATCTTCGGCCTTTTTACAAAACTTATTTATGCTCTTTAACTCTTTGATCAAACAAGGTAATTTATTATAAATCTTCGGTCCCAAATAAAGAAATGATCTTTTAAATAAAGAAATATTAGGCTTAGGAACTAGAAAATTTACGTTCCTACGTAAGTTATAACCATGCTCGGTTCCAGAAATTGCTGGAAAACTACCACTTCTCAAAAAAAATAACTTTAAAGTTTTATAAACAAATATGTACCTTAATGGCAATAACTTAAGACTAACAAAGGGGGTAAGAAGGCTCAAAACTATTTTTGTTGGCGATTATTCTAATTAACTTTTTTTGAAGTATCACTGCAGGGTTCAATGCCGTTTTGTGGGCACCACCCCAACATATCAAACCGTAACTTAACTTAGTGCCAACCAAAGCGTTGTACAATATTACTTGAAAATGGTAAGGACACTTATGTCGAATAAAATACAGCTTCGATACATAATATCGTAAGACTCTTACTAAATCATTTATATGGTGATACCATTTCAAGTATTTATCAAATGTAACTCCTAAATATTTTATGCTGCTGACCTGCTCAATTATTAGACAACTACAGTTCTGCTTTAGGCAGTCTACATTATGGTAATATAATTTAGGATTGAATGCATAGCAGTTGCTAGGATCAAAAAACATAAATTTGGTTTTTTCACTTAGCCCATTATAATCAAACCATTTACGTATGAAGTCCAAGTCATTTTGAACGTCATTTGCAATGGTTATTTGGTCGTAACCACTGTAACTTAAGGCGGCATCATCAGCAAAAGCTGTCAAAAGACCATTAAATTTAAAACTACATAAATCATTTATATAAATTAGGAATAATATTGGTCCTAGTACAGAACCCTGAGGCACACCAGTGTCCACTATTTTAAATTCATTATACATTAGGCCCACTCTAACACACTGAGTGCGTTCAGACAAATAGGATTTAAACCAATTTGATGTTATGTTGCATTGAAATTGGCCGATAGTTTTGGATTTTTGTTCGATCACCTTTTTTGAAAAGAGGTATCGTAACTGCTTTTTTAAATATGATTGGAAATTCGCCTGAGGTTAAACTTAAATTATATGCATGAGTAAGCACAGGAGCTATATCATGAATAATCAATTTTAAAACATTGCTATTTATTCCATCAAAGCCACATGATGAACTAGAGCGAAGATAATTTACCAAATTAATTATTTCCCTTGGGACAATAGGATCGAAATAGAACGAGTCACACCGACTTTTGGAAAAACATGGATCTTTCATTGGAATACTTTTTCGTGCTTGTTGCCTGATTTTTGCTGATTCAAAAACACTAATAAAATAATTATTAAACTCCTTGGCCAATGCCATGTCGTCCGTTATTACTTTATTATCTATAAGAAGCGACAATAATTTTTTGCTAGATGCCTCTTCACCAGACAACTCTTTAAATAATTTCCATTGTTCTCTGGAATTATTACGTAATTTTTCGAATTGATTCATGTAATAAATCTCTGGTTTGTCTCAAGTTCTTTCGCAAATTGTTTTTACTTTTAATGTATTCATTTCTTAAACTAACGTTATTTGGATGACGCCAACTTTTGTTAAATAAATAATTTTTTCTGGCAATCTGTGCTAACAGGCTATTAGTCATCCAGGGCTTTAATTTTTTGGAGTCTTTAGTAGTGCTGTAAGAAAATCTTGAAAATTCTAAACAAGAAGTAAGCTTCTCAATAATCAATTCGAATATTGTTGTCAACGCAGATGGACGCACGCGGGGCATATCCCGAAACCTCTCCGATGAATCAAATTCTATGTTTGGAGTCGATTGTCGGTCGCTCGGGCGGAAGACAAAAATAGCATACATTAATGCATACTTCTTCTCTTTGAGCCTCCATGAACCTCCTCGAATGGAAGTGAGTGTTGGTCGAGTGATCTGAAAGCAAAAGACGAGCGCCACGCACTCATTGAGACAAATGACTGCGACGACGCCAATTGACCCAGCGGCGACCCCTCCCCCCATCCACCTCCACTTCATTCGACCTTTCCTGCCCCCCCTTCTAACGAACAAAAGAGGGTCAGAAACGACCCAATGGCATGCTGAGTGTGTTTCCCCCTCTTTCTGTTTTAGCTGCACGCACTCTTGACGGGACTGCTCTGCCCTCGTCTCAACGCTTAAGGAGCACAACGCATGCCATCCACTCTCTCGACCGGTCGCATTTTGCCTTTCTTTTGTTGAAGTGTTAAGCCCGTTTCTATGGAAAAAATTGGCAAAAAGTCATACATAGCACTCACTCAAAGCGAGATTCCAGTGCCGTACGTCAGTTCATAGGAGAAATTGGCGCCGCGGAAGCTGTTGGAATTAGCACGGGGTCTGGTTGATTTTGAATGAACGGGAAAATTTGAGTGAAACATTGGAAGGCGCAGTGTGGTACGGTAATAGTAATATCATGTCTAGGCCCCCGTTACAAGGCCTTTGGGAATATTCCTTTGATGAGGCTAGTAGAAGCGCCACCAGTCCAAGAACCTATCGGGAGCATTACGCTGTTTAGAGCAGCATTGGATTTTTTTGTGGCAATAGATACTGGAAATGAGGTGAGGACCGTCTATGTAATGCCTGTATTGTAATACCGATCATATCCAAATGAAATGCTCGAAATTAATTGTTATTGAAAGTGTACAATGGTTTAATGTTGCAAGAGGGGATATGATTAAGGATTATGAAACATAGGGAGCGTTATCATTATAATCGCTTCGGTTCTGGAGTGAATTATTAGTCTAGAAAATTTAAGAAAAATAGGGAAAGTATATCACCTCTAATTGTGGCGCTTCCCCCAGGGGCG